>NC_091142.1:33178368-33450093 GCF_041381155.1 Argopecten irradians | reverse complement strand
CAGAATTTCCGAAACACACTTTTAAGTTTAAAAATGGGAATGTAAAACGAGAATTATAATGCTATAGAGTCGCCAAAAGTTATTCAACTTCCGTTATACTCACATTTATTCATCACCTCTTACTTCTTACCAATTTAATTAAGATAAATTCTAATTGATAATTCGCGCATAAGCTTCGGGTATGTCTATTCAGATTACATGTTCCGCCGAATGGGGAAGATTCCTGAATTTACGTTATGGAACAATTATTTACTCCAGGACAATCTTTTAGAAGCAATACTTGTTTGGGTGTTTTGTTCGATCTTAATCTAAGACTTCACAGGGACCCTGGCAAGTACACATTTTGAACCAATAGTATACATGTATATATTATAGTACACGGGTTCATTTTTAACACGGCGTGCGAGAAAATAGGCTGCTAGCCTTAAAAATTCTAAAAAGCGTACAGCGAATCGATTAATAATACAGATTCCTATTACACCATTGACGGATATCTGACCTAAGAGGACCGACAGACATCCATATAAGGTCCATGGCGTCAAGTTGATCTTTGAACTGGCCGAAATTTGGCCAAGTATTGCACTGCCAGTTATCTTGATGAATCGGTCGAACAAGCTTGAAAAAACCTTTACGCACGAATTATTTTCGTACAAGGTAGTCATTTCCCTGTCCGTCGAAATGTTGTTCCAGGCCTGTCTAATCCTCGCCGATACACATCAAATAATCTAACAAACAAAAATCAGCAATTTCAATTCTGTGGTGGTAAACAGTACACCTTCCGCTTTGTTTGAATTCCCTTTATCTCCTTTGGAGGCGGAAGGGGTAATTATGTATTGCAATGTATTTCTAGTTACATAAATTGTTCGCACTGCTATGGTAAACTATCTGGAGTAGGTGACATAACCCATATTCCGTCATTATATACTCTTAAGGGAATGTTCATTTTTCTCTTTGAACAAGGTGGCTTTATCGACTGTCCAGTTTTTTTGACTACATATATGCAAAATTTTGAATGTTGTTCTTTTGTTGTTAAACTCGAGAAGGGCGGAAGAACTAGGTATGAAATAAGCACTATTGAATGCAGCGTTTTAAAGAAGAGCTCCGTAAAGACACCTTTTAAATCGTATATTCTTCTGGGGTATTCGTCAAGGTTTGTTTGCAGTTCCCGTTTGAAACCCAATTGTTGGTGAATAGAAGCTACATCGTCCGACACCATCGGTGTCGGATACGTTCCTAGCGTATTTTCAACATAGATCAAAGAAAGGGTATGTTTTTTGAGGCGATTTTCAGGTTTACATATTAAAAAATGCAGGGGATTTGCTGGATCCAAATAAAAATGTTTTTTTTTCGCTTCAAGTAGACCCACAGTTTTACCATTTTTTACTGAAATTGTTTTTACTTAAATCATCACTTCGCCAGCATTTTAAGCTGTATTGAGCTAATTTTTGCTGCAAATTGTTACTAGGTCCGTAGTTATTAAAATATTGAGCATTAATTTGTGAAATGATACACTTTGGTGACTTTATTTTTACATTTAATGGTAATTTGGGCACTTTTATTTTTTACTCTAAAAAACTAAAAAATAACAAAAATTCAAATGGGGCAAAAAAGTAAGCACACGGACCCCCAATTTTTCTTCCTGATTTAGAAAGAGCAACCGTTTCCCTATTGATATGCAAAATAATAACAAAAGTTTGATACCAGAACTTTTTCTTTAATGGGTTAAATTTGGCAAAAATGGCTGAAAAATGGTTCATTTTGTAGCTCAAAATTATGGGGTAGGGGTAGCATATGTTGTTATTCCGAGAAAAAATATTAGTCTAATTGATCAAAACTGGTATATTTTTAAAGAAGACTACTAGAAAACGAATTCTACAAACATTCATACATATCAAACACCCCATTAGGAAATTATGGCTTTAACTCTATCTTATATGGTCAAAACGGCAAAATTCCCATAAAATCCAATATTTTGTCAACTAAGTGTCTTTGAGTGACAAAAGCTCAAAAAAGAGCACACGGACATATGTTTTTTATTCCACTTTCTTTTATGGTATGAACTCCTTTTTCAAAAAATCTGTATGAGAAAACAAGTTTAATACAAGAAAATTTTGACTTCTCAGAGGTGTACATCCTTAAAGGCCCACTACCTTTCCGGAGCAAAATATAACGGTTTATTAAAAACATTAATAACATCAGAAAAATACATATCGATGGCCTAAGATGAGGTTACAACACCAAACATATGCAAGATTTCCTGCGTAATATATGACAACAGCTAAGAGTCATTTCGCTGTTTTGCCGTCTGGCCCAGTGATAGTCAACTACCGCGCGGTATTTAGGACGACGGCGGGAAACATAAGACGACCCGCGTTATGAAAATTAACGTTTTATTTATTTCAATCAAATTGTTCAGAAGGTGATGATACGCGTAGTATTAACGGTAAGTTTATAACTTTTGCGACTCTACAAAATTATCGATCTCGTTTTACATTCCCATTTCAAAAATTAAAAGCCGTTTCGGAAAGGTAGTGGGCCTTTAAAGAAAGTGAGCTACACGATGTTTAAATGGAGTTTCTACATAGTACGGGTCATGACAACTCCAAAGGAGATTGTGGATGAACACAGTTATGGGTACTGTTTACCACCACAAGCGTAGATTTTGTGATTTTAGCTTGGTTTTTGAGGTACCGATTAGAGCCGAGACAACATTTCGACCCGACAGGGAAATGTCTACCTAGCATATTTTTCGTAAATTTCCCGATTCATCAAGCCATAACTTCGTCAATACTTGGCAAATTTTGTTCATCAAGCACTCAATGGAAAGATAAATTATTTCTCTTTAAGGTAAGGTATCCGTCAATGGTGTATAGAACCCATTTATTAAAATAATCACGGTTTTAAAAAAATAGGTCCGTTTTTCTCTACTGCCGAGTTCATACCCTTGATACTATAATATATACATATGTATACTGTTAGTTAAAAAAAATCGTGCCAGGTCCTGTGTCTAAGACCATCGATATATATTTTTCTTATGTTATTATTTTTTTTTATTTTTTTTTCTGAAAGTTAAAAGGCTCACTACCTTTGCGAGATGGCTTGTCATTTTTAAAATAGGAATGTAAAACAAAATAGACGATTTTGTCGGCTTAATTATATCATTTCTTCGACTTAATGATATCACTGATTCAAATCAATGATTTTGACAATTCCTGAAATAAGGAATATCAATAAATCGTGATATAATTAATTCGAATTAGTGATGTAATTAATTTATTTAGTAACATCATTAATTTACTTAGAAACATCATTAATTTATTTAGTGACATCATTAATTTATTTAGTAACATTAATAATTTATTTAGTAACATCGTTAATTTATTAAACAACATATCGTTAATTTATTTAGTGACATCATTATTTTATTTAGTGACATCGTTAATTTATTTAGTTCTATCATTGATTTATGTGAGGCGTCACATAAACAATATTTTCTCCCCATTTTTTTGAGGCGTCACGTAAAAAATAATTTCTTCCCAATTTTTGTGACGTCACATAAACAATAATTTCTCCCCATTTTGTGTGGTGTCACGTAAACAATAATTTCTCCCCATTTTGTGTGGCGTCACATAAACAATAATTTCTCCCAATTTTTGTGACGTCACATAAACATTAATTTCTCCCCATTTTGTGTGGTGTCACGTAAACAATAATTTCTCCCCATTTTGTGTGGCGTCACATAAACAATAACTACTCCCCATTTTGTGTGGTGTCACGTAAACAATATTTTCTCCCCAGTTTGTGTGGTGTCCCATAAACAATAATTTCTCCCCAGTTTGTGTGGCGTCCCATACACAGTAATTTCTCCCCAGTTTGTGAGTTGTCACATAAACAACAATTTCTCCCAATTTTATGAGGCGTCACATAAACAATACTTTCTCCCCATTTTGTGTGGTGTCCACATAAACCGTACTTTCTCCTCAGTTTGTGTGGCGTCACATAAACAACAATTTCTCCCAATTTTTTGAGGCGTAACATAAAAAAACTCCCATTTTTTTGTGGTGTCACATAAACAATAATTTCTCGCCATTTTATTTGGCGTCACCTGCTTTCGTTGATCCAGGTGGAGGAAAGTATATGTTGATAAAGTGAAAATCCTATTAGTCTTATTTAAAGGCCCACTACCTTTCCGGAGCAAAATTTAAAGGTTTCTTAAAAACATTAATAACAAAAGAAAATATATATCGATGGCCTAAGATGAGGTTACAACACCAAACATATGCAAGATTTCCTGTCTAATGTACGATAACAGTGGAGATTCATTTCGCTGTTTTGCCGTCTGGCGCAGCGATCTAGTCAACTACCGCGCGGCATTTAGGACGACGGCGGGAAACATAAAACGACCCGCGTTATGAAAATTAACATTTTATTTATTCTAATTAAACAGTTCTGAAGGTGATGATAAGTGTGCTAGTAAACGTATAGTTAATAACTTCTGCGACTCAACAAAATTTTTGATCTCGTTTTACATTCCTATTTTAAAAATTAAAAACCGTTTCGGAAAGGTAGTGGCCCTTTAAACCAAAACTCGGTATTTTTATCCATCATAAAATATACGTTACGCTTTCTTTGAAGGAACATCTATTACGTCTATACATATTTCAGAGAGTTATATATATAATTAGCTTCTTTGCGGGTAGGTATCGATTGTTACGTCATTATTTTCTGAGCGCAATTCACGTCGTTTTCCTTCAAAAGTATGACGTAACGCTCGCAAAATAACTCTGTAAAATCCAAATATAGAATAATGTGTATAGTAATCAGTTTTGCGTTGATATTATTTTGCTTTGTCGCTCTTTTTTTGGTGGGGGGGAGGGGGTCGAAGGAGCAGTTTTGATTATATTTCACTTGAATGATAGATTACAGATTATAGTCTTACTAATAACCTACCCGGGTGTTAGGTCACGTCCTGGTGTCTATAAACAACATATAACATTATATACGTCTTACTAATTATATAATTACCTACCCGGGCGTCAGGCCACGTCCTGGTATCTGTAAACAACATGTAACAATATAAACGTCCTACTAATTACCTACCCGGGCGTCAGGTCACGTCCTGGTGTCTGTAACCAACATATAACAATATATACGTCTTACTAATTACCTACCTGGGCGTCAGACCACGTCCTGGTGTCTGTAAACAACATATAACAATATATTATATGTCTTACTAATTACCTACCTGGGCGTCAGACCACGTCCTGCTGTCTGTGAACAACCTATAACAATGACTGTTATACTCCGTCCAGTTGTCCTGGCAACTTTCTGTTACAAAAAGACGAAATGGTAAAATCCAAACGACATACACAATATACACATATTTAAAATAAGATTTAAACACTGCATTCTGTTCCTGGAATTCCTCTACTAAACCATGACCCCCACCCCCACCCCAACCCCCCTTATAGCGGATGGCAGTTCATACTGACTGATGAATGAATGCCAATTATGCCTGGTAATGTTATAAAGACTGCAATCAAAATGTAAACATAGGGAAGTAAGTATCAAAGAAGTCATTATGAAATCTTCTCCTTTCGAACGCATAACAACTATGTTTTTGTAAAATGGTATTAAATGAACCGGTTATAAAATAGAAACATAGAAACACGAGCGAAATGATACCTAATGCTTGGCCATATAAATTTATTAGTCAAACTATATGGAAAACGTTGGATTTGTAATTCAAAGTTCCCGGTTTGATACCCAGCCGAAGCTGTGACTCTATGCTATGTTCTGTAGAACTTAATGAACTACTTAAAGTTAAGACCATTTCTCCTATTATTGTATCGAATTTTATCTATAATCTAGATTTTCGTTTACATGAAAACATCAATTGCTTGTGTGGGAAGGTATATTGACAATATATATCTATAACCTATTCAGTAATTAAGTAAATTAAGCTCTTTTTACCTTATCCTAATCATGCACAGCTGCGCGAATTTAACTATATAATTAGTTCAAAAGATTATCCAATTATTTCTCTATGTCGTAGGACAGAGTTCTAGATAATTTCACTTGGCCAAATAGCATGAGCAAACGACTTAAAGCCAAGTCATTACATATCAAAAAGATCGATTTGTCTCCAACAACACATAATTATATTTTATTATATTGAATATTATGATGAAAATCCCCTAGAGGTCTGTTTAAATCATTAAAACCGGTACAGTATATTTGTTAGAAGATATTTGTCTTGTCTTGACTCATAAAAGGACACCTAATTGTACGCTATTAACAGCAGGTATCATATTTCATCATTAGGTAATTTAATTCAGCATTACCATTTAATTTTGTAAAGCTTGGCTTTAAACTCCTATTGTTCATTTTGATTGCAGTCCTTCTGTTCATACCAGCATGTAACATGATAGAAGAATATTTTAAATCTAGGGACAGTTTATGCAAACTATTTTTGTTATTCGAAATAGAATTTAGATCTTTCTATTTTCAATGTTTAACCTGTGTGAATATAGGGTACAATATTGATGTCGCATTATATAGATTAGTTCAAATAAATGCCATGAAAATCTAAATGACAAATGGTTTGCTAATGCATCACCTCAGTATTATTGGAAACAACATTGCTCAGAAAACCGACGAAACTTTATTAACATCATTTGAGGATAGTGCCATTTTTGGACTTGTAGAACTTCACAACATAATGTAATTTTCGTCCTATAATTATACAAAGTCTCTTGACAACGAAAATATAACCTATGTTAAGAAAAACCTACGAATTATCCGACAATCCCTGAAGCAAATATCAAGATATTGTTCTACTCACCGCTGGGATACACCAGTAGTAGAATTGGTAGGACCAGACGGTATAGGATAAACATTGTATAGGACAAGTTGGCTCCCTGTAGAATATAACGAAAAGAGCAATACAGCTATAATTTTCATCGAAAAATTGAGAAAGCGAAAAGAAAAATACAGCTGCTGTCTGCTGTCTGAGCGATTTTCTATTGCAATGATATGGGGAATATGTTTGTTTTAACGTAACAGAACGATATGAAGTACTCCGATCAATCTTGTTTTATCTACTTTCCTTTTGATATTATGTTAAATAATGTTAAGTCTGGTTTTGTCTATTTTTGTGCAACAGTTTGAAAGATCAGCAATTAAAAGTAGTTTAAATAAGATTCACAAACCGTGAAGAATGACATTTTTGTCATTGTTTGATTATTCATTGTATTTCATTTCAATGTGTCATGAATTTGTATCACAGATTTGTTACATTATCACCCACGCCGACCTAAGCACTGACTTAATACCTACTCCAGGTATATCTATACGATGACCCGTTCCGTTACAACATTGCAATATACAGTCGATAAAACATACATGTAATTTATTATTAAGAATTCTATTTTGGGCGACAGGTAAATGAAATTTCGCATGTAACTAGGACCGTGTTCCCCTCATTTTCAAACATTTGTATCGATCAGACATACTAAATAATTTATTTTATTTTTTTCATATTTAGCACTATGTCAATGTTTCTTACCTTATAAATATATAGGTATCATTAGACTTTGCGAACGCCTTTCAAATTCTTCTGGTAGCGGATCACCAGACTGTATGGAATCTTCTCCGCTCCCTACAATATTTATATAAGGACTGTCGTTAAGTGACGACCGGTTTGTTTAAGATTCTAGTACGACTTACTGCCGGGTATGCCCCCATGTACCCAGTCTGTACACATGCGTGCCTGTTAATATGACACCCGGAAGTAAATACTTTGTACAGATCAACTCTAGTAACTTGATCCTTTACCTTTGTAAGATATAAAAAGACTTAGTGCAGAACAAAGGAATCATGCATTGAAAACTTATTTAAAAACATTTGCCAACAAATGAATAAAATAGAACCCTTTATATAGCTGGAATACAGTCGCTCGTTGCTGTGTTTTGCATGCTAAGGTCAGAGTTGTGTAGTTTATGTTTTGCGTCCGTGTGCTGGTAGATTTAAGTGAGTGAAAAAACAACACAAATATATTTTAGGACTCAGCAATAAAACATATACAACAGGGATAATGATGTTTCCCACGATCTCCAAAGATGTATAATCAACAAAAAACAAAATTATTTGAATTGATTTATGTTTAGTGAACAGTGAAACATGTATCAATTTAAACACCGCAATAAAAGGTGTATTATGTGTGTTTGCCGCCTCATTGTCTGGTATGTTTAAAAAAGAAGCATATCATAAACCAAAACAACTATGGCCTATGAATATATCATATCACCATACAATAAAATCCATTTTGTGGTTGTATGTATTCCGTCTTTGCATATTACAGAGTTAGCTCCCTTGCGGGTAGGTATCCATTGTGACGTCATTATTTTATAGGCGCAATTTACGTCGTTTTCTCCGAAAAGTATGATGTTTCGCTAGCAAACACATGACGTCACAATCAATACCTACTCGCAAGGGCAGATAACTCTGTAATATGCAAATAAAGAATATATTATGAGCACTGATAATACTTAGGATACCGAGACATACACAAGCAATGAAAACACCCAATTCTTTCAGGAGACATTCAAAAATGGGGTTTTAAGCCTCATTGAAGCTAAACATATATACATAATGAATGTTGTACACATTGACGCAATCACGAGACCACACTGAAGTATAACTAGATCAATGTTATCATTGGGCATTCTCTTTAAAATATGCTCTATTTATTAGTAAAATAGGTTCGAAAGATATATAGTTTTTAAAACAAAGTTTAAGAAAACGAAAGAGTATAAATGATGATGATACATTTTAATGTTAAATCAAGCCATTGGCAGAATGGTAATAAAAATGATACCAAGAAATCAATTAAAAGTAATATGAATGAAATCATAATAAACGAATGTAGGATGATGAATTGTCAAAGGCACACAATATGACATAAAACGTTTGGATCAATATTATCAGAACAACCTAACAAAATACCTATTTAACCGCATTTAATATAAAGTATGTTTATTTAAAAAAATCTTTTATTGATTTTCTAAATATCAACAATACAAAAAAAACATCAACTTACATCTTAGAATAAGAATAAAATATAATCATTTTAAAATGATCTTGAATATGCTATGTGATGAGCCAATTCTGACTACAATTTAAAGGACACTTGATCAGTAGAACATACATAGGTCACGTGATCATTATATAACTTACCAATTCCATATCTGAAAGTCCCGTGCAATTGGCCGATATGCATTCATTCCTAATAGTTTAAATCTAAAATAATAATGTTAAACCCGTTTTGAAGATTAGCACTTAGATTTTATATTGAAATAAAAAATAGTGTCTTTAGCTTGACTTTACATATGCAATGGTAAAAATAAATAAAGTAAACATTATTTTTGTACCATTACCAAATTCAATGACTTAAGCTTTTTCACTTACCACAAAGGCTATACTCTGAAATTAACTTTATATACTTATAATCTAATCAGTCAAACTATATAATCACACATACATCTTACAGAATATTCAAACTCAGCTAGTTTCAAGTATTGTTCGTTTTGATAATGAATATAGTGTATTGGTTAAGATGATACAAACTGGTTGTCTTAAAGGTCTAATATGATACAACATCTAGGATATAACACAAATAATTTTGCAACTTAAGTTGACATACTTAGCATATCTGAAATATGCATAAAATAATCGAATTTGAAAATTTTGTCATTTCTTGTGTATTCTTTTTGTAGTTTTTGTCCATGAAACAATATGATTACAATCTTGAACAAACTTAACATTTACCGTGAATACAAAGAAATATAAAGATTGTTCAAGGATGCACTCATTAGTTCCTAGATAGACAAAAGATCAAATTGACAACATTTTCACATTCTCGCATCTTAAGCATGATTTCCATCATAACTGCAGCAGCATTTGAAGATGTACTCGGTAACTGAAATCACTAAATAACAGGTTTGAAAATTTGACAGATTTTGGAGCCAAAAGAGTACAAACCATACATAGTTATTTATTTGGTCATATAAGATATTGTGTATAGTATGACAGCAATCAAACATCAACAGACATTCATTACATTTTATAGCTAGCATTATACAAGTACAAAGGTAAAATAAACAAACGACTGTTAATGGATGTTTTTATAACGATAAGATTAAATATTTTCATTGGCTTAAAAATTATGTTATCAGTCCATAACGTTTTATATGGTTTCATTTGATTGGTTGATATTGATGCGTAATAATTTCCAGGAAAGTGTCTATCAATAAAAGTGGAATTACAGGTAAAAAGATAAAATTAAATCAAAAAGATAAACTCACAGTTTATGATAACAGTGTTCATAATATAACAATATATAAAAGGTAATCCTTAAATAGATATGTAGGTAAATCTTGGCAGGTAAGGTTAGAGTAAAGCAGTTAGTTATATAGAATGTTATATAACAAGGTGTAAATATGATATACAGGTAAAACAACGTAATAACAGTCAGTGACTACTGTATCATCATTTTACTTTATCATAGTATTTGATAAATAAGATCTTGTTATTAATGCCTATATTATATCGTTATCCGTTTGTGATATACAATCGATAAACTGAGATATACGTTATGTAGGTTTAACAAACTTCAATCTACTTGTTTCTATACATATATTAATTAGTATTGATAATGACTACACTTTCGTACTTTGCAATGTAAGAAATTCAGCTCTAAAATACTTTGTATTATGAAATGAATATCGATGCTTAAAGTGGTGAATATGAAAGTTATCAATATACTGTACTTTAGACTTTGTGTAGAGATATCAGTTTTGTTCTTGTACTAACCTTCCTTTTCACAAATATGTGACACGGTCGATGTACAAGGGAGATCATTCCAGCCGCCACTATGTATATGTACACAATCCTCTTCACCACCGCTATCATTAGGTTCCCACGCAGCCCAGTCGTTGTAGGTGACTGTGGAGTTGTCTGACACCCAAATCCAGACAACTCGGGTAACAGTGTACGCTCCGATCCAAGGATTTCCTTCAAACACATAAAAATGATTTTATTATTTTAAACACTATGTAATAATGAACAATTTAATCAAAAGCACATTGTATAAACAGAGAGATTTATCGATCTTCAATGTTGAACGGGTTAATCATGAAACATGCATTAGTCTGAACTGACCTTGTATGAACTGGTTATTCTTCAACCAGGAATTTTCCTCTGGGGTTTCTATCTTAACCAGGTTGCTTCCATGCTTTATACATTCATCCTGTAAAGCAAAAAAAAAAAAAAAAAGATTTAAATTTACAAAGAGCCAAGAGATTTATACGAACTCTGTTCCACTTCTCTTAAGGCCCGGTCCCACTGGCGTTTAGGGAGATTTCCGAATGTATTGCGCACAAAATTGGCTGGTATTCGCTGAACATACGCAATGTTCGTAAATCGTACTTGTATCTGTCGCCCAACTTCCGCACACGTCCGCAATTATCCGCAATGGCATGTTTTTCCGTTCCCAGGTTTTTTGAACTGCACAAAATTTTGATTGCGGAAATAATTCGCATTAGATACGGTATTCGAACGCAATACATAATCAATACATGTTTAATATATGCGCTGTATATCCGCTGTTATTCGTTGATATCCGCAACTGACTGGGTTTTGCGGCTTTATAGCTAACTGGGACAGTGTGTAAAATGAATGTATAGCATACCTATCACGCTTACATCACGAATTAAAATAATTTGTAGCGAATGCATATTGAGTTCAGCGTTTGTATTGCGTCTGTTTTGCATTTGATTTGAGAATAATTTGCGAATGTCTAACAAACATGTTGCGTAAACCAAAACTACTGTATAAATATGGCAAAAATCGACATATTTGTCTATTATTTCCTGTCCGTCAGGAAGTACAGGTGTAATAATGGGTCATCGGCAATAATATCAATGCAGCGTAACAATGGTATCCAGCAACATATTAATCTACTTGTTCAAGTCATAAACTTGTTTCAAAGACAGAAAAGAAAAAAAATCTGCTTTGATTTGAATTTGAAACAGACTGGACCTTCTTTGTATCTGGAGGAGGTATGATGAAAGTTGCAGCTTGCTTATCTTTGTTGCAGTCGTGTAGTTGTGAAAAGCGATACCGAAAGGCCCGAGCGCGCTTCTTTTACCTCCGTAATTCAGATGTCCTACATGCGCAATACAACCCTTCTTTCCGCTACATCTGCACAATGCATTATTGATAGATTCGTAATATTTCCGTAATAACCGCAATTCTTCCGACCTGTTTCCTATATATGCGCTATTTATTCGTAGTTGTTTGTTACGTATCCGCATTGTTGGATTATCTTACCGATTGTACACCTCACGGGAGAGTGTCCGTTATCGTATTCGCTTGTATTCGTGAAATATCCGCATTTGTTCGTAATAAATTCGGAGAATGTTATTAATATATCCGTAATTTATACTTGAAAATTTGTTATTTTAAGCCAATTTTGTTGCGGATGACAACGAACGGCCAAAATTTATAAATTAAATTCATCCGCTCTTCAGTGGGACCGGGCATTTAAAGATGAGTTTGGGAAAGTTTGGCTACAGTCGATTTAAAGGAATTTACCACTCTTTACCCTTATCGGGCCCATCCTGCATCAGGGGTTCAGAGCCAAAATTTACACTCTTTTCTCTTCCCCAAGGATGTTTCTGTACAATCCATGCAGATAACTAGGACTAGTAGCGATTTAAAGCAAATATTGACGGACGGAGAGACGGACGCCGCGCCATGGAATAAGCTAAACTCATCGTCACTTTGGGCAAAGAGGTCTTAATCTGGATTTTTGTATATATATATTATAACTCTTTCATCAATGATTAGAACTGGGCGTCATATGTCTTACTAATTACCTATCTGGGCATCAGACCAGGTCCTGGTATCTGTAAACAACCTATAACAATATATAGTCTTCGTCAGACCACATCCTGGTGTCTGTAAATAATCTATAACAATATATACGTCTTACTAATTACCTACCTAGGCGTCAGACCATATCCTGGTGCTGTAAACAACCTATAACAATATATACGTCTTACTAATTACCTACCTGGACGTCAGGTCACGTCCTGGTGTCTGTAAACAACCTATAGCAATATATACGTATTACTAATTACCTACCTGGGCGTCAGACCACTTCCTGGTGTCTGTAAACAACCTATAACAATATATGTCTAACTAATTACCTACCTGGGCGTCAAACCACGTCCTGGTGTCTGTAAACAACATATAACAATATATACGTCTTACTAATTACCTACCTGAGCGTCAGACCACGTCCTGGTGTCTGTAAACAACATATAACAATATATACGTATTACTAATTACCTACCTGGGCATCAGACCACGTCCTGGTGTCTGTAAACAACCTATAACAATATATACGTCTTACTAATTACCTACCTGGGCGTCAAACCACATCCTGGTGTCTGTAAACAACATATAACAATATATACGTCTTACTAATTACCTACCTGGGCGTCAAACCACTTCCTGGTGTCTGTAAACAACATATAATAATATATACGTCTTACTAATTACCTACCTGGGCATCAGACCACGTCCTGGTGTCTGTAAACAACCTATAACAATATATATGTCTTACTAATTACCTACCTGGGCGTCAGACCACGTCCTGGTGTATATAAACAACCTATAACAATATATATGTCTTACTAATTACCTACCTGGGCGTCAGACCACGTCCTGGTGTCTATAAACAACCTATAACAATATATACGTATTACTAATTACCTACCTGGGCGTCAGACCACGTCCTGGTGTCTGTAAACAACCTATAGTAATATATATGTCTTACTAATTACCTACCTGGGCATCAGACCACGTCCTGGTATCTGTAAACAACATATAACAATATATATGTCTTACTAATTACCTACCTGGGCGTCAGACCACGTCCTAGTGTCTGTAAACAACCTATAACAATGGTCGTTATACTCCGTCCAGTTGTCCGGGCAACTTTCTGTCAGAAAAAAATGAAAGGAAACACATGGATACCTCAAATAAACTGAATTTCGCACTTTTATGCCTAAAGACTCTTTTCACTGCGATCGGATTGGATTTTATAAGCTGGTATTACAATCATAAACTACATGTATATTGAATCCAAACTGACAATAGTCTTAGATTGAATACATTTGCAGCATGTTCAGAGCAACCGTTTTGACGTTTTTCATTTTTGATAAAAATATAATTACTTTTCTCTGGATTCTCAGCCACGTTCGCCTAAAACTCAACTTGACTTACACATATTCAAAATTACTTAACTTTGATATAAAACCTTTAATTCAGTCAGCCATCAAACACCACTGGCAACAAATGAGGTCTACCGAAACAAACAATACACGTTTTGGAAAACAATCTTTACACCTCATTTGTCCAGTAAGAGAGATCGTAAAGATGTCCTCACTCGACTCCGAAATGGTCATGCATATCTACCGACTGAGAGGACAGGTTATCCGTGCATGCCATACATTTGATTCTCCTCTCACAGTAGATCACATTTTATCCTATGATTAGGCATCTTTCACAATGGAAAAACCATGTTATGAATTTCATAGCAGTTGGATACATCACAGTGATTCTGATTGGTCAACTCCTACATCTCTTGATTCATTGAGCATTCTTTTTAGCTAGTGTTGTATTTACTGTATAACAGGTAATAAAGTATTAAACAACATAATATTGGCTCTCTATTTAAACACTATATTTTATGGCGGAAGGATATCATGACACATTGTATAGTGGTAAGTTTCCTTGAAAGAAGACGAGAAATAGTCACCACGGTGTAAATATAGAGTTCAAGTTCTGGGATAAATAACTTCCCCAACATGTTTATCTAAACTCTCGGTAGTTCATATTCAAATTAAAAAAAAAAAAAAAAACTCGCAAAAGCAAGAGTCTTTTTTAAGGACGAGTGTCAACTTGAGCCATGTTGTGGCCATGACCGATACGATTATATTTAGTCTACAGATACCCGGGAAGTTAGTACATCATGATATGACATATGACTAAGGTCAGGTCGGAGTCCCTTGTGAGTTATTCACATTTACACACCCCACTGCTTCCCCTCCCTAATCACATTACATCCATAATTATCTTTGCTTAAGCTAATAAAATGCAAATATATTGCTCAATGAAATTTATGATATATTACATTTTTTTCTGGTATATTATGGCACAAGATCAACCTAATTCTTGCATAATTGGCATTTTACAAAATAAGGTCACTGTGACCTATTTTGACAGTTAGTTATATTTTACTGTCTTTATTTTCAACAGATCAATATATAATAATTCATGAAAAAGTATTCAAAAATATCATTAGCTTTTAGCAAATCTGTACCAAACAGAAAATTGTCCCTCCCGTTTATGCCCACCCCACGCACAATAACTTTACCTTAATCATATGTCATATCAATGATATCCTAACCCCTGTAAACAAAACATATAACTTATCGGTCATGGCCACCAGAGACACTCACATTCCTCTTTGTCAAATTTATTTACCCGAGTTTGATAAGCATAATACACTTGTTGAAAAACCTCTGGTTTTAAAAGATATTTTGTCAAATGCGTGGGACTCGATCTAAATGAATGAAATCGGCTTGTAGCACAAGCTTTTAATCTTATTATTTGACGTTGTCCTTTAATCGTTTGTTTCCATTTCTCACAATGCGGTATTTAATTTAACTGAAAACATATGTTACCACTAACAACCTGTTAAACACCCATAGTGACACTAAATATGTTTAGAATGCACTAACCTAGCTCTTATTTTGATATGTTTTAAAACTTATAATATGATTGTTGTCTTACTACAAATGTGTGACCCTGATTATATAATGACTAACTGGCTGTCGATAGGTCGTTTAAAACAAACAGATAATATAACACCTAATCTGGTAATTATGATTCATACGCTGAATTTGTCATTAAATACATAAATAAATAGGATACACAAGATATTGTATATCGGGACGTCCCAAGTTGTCTGTGCATTATCTAAAAAAGAAAAAAAAGCAGTTTGCTTGTTAGGCCAAAAAAAAATGTCTGTTTAAGCTTACATTTGCAAAAAAATGGGGTCGGTTGATCGGGAGGAATTTTGTTTTCTTTTTTTTAGTGTCTTTCACTCTAAAATGATGGCTGGGAACGGAGTCTGAGATCGAAATCCCGACCTTTTCATTTTTCTTCGTAGAAAAGTGGAAAAATTAGGGTCGGGGGTAAAAAATTAGGGTCGGTCGGGTAAACCTAAACAGACATTTTTTGGTCTAATGACGATTTCAAAAATTGTTTAATAATTCATTTTTGGAAAAAAGAATTAAAATAAAATTAATTACCAGATAAAATTCATTTGCGGTTTAATAAACATGCAGAATTTAAAGCGCAAGTGAACTTCATAGGACTTCAACAGGAATTGTGAAGTTATTGTCGACTCAATGTGATAAGAAAGATAAATTTGTAGAAAGGTTTTAAACAGACATTTTTTAACTTATCAAAACCGTTTTTTCGTGACTTGCATAAATTTGCAGATAACATGCTATCAAATTTACACTCAGCAGGATTTAAACATTTTTGTGTCTGGTTTTGATTGCTATCCTAGCACGCTATGTAGCTTATTGATATCACATTCTTGAGACAACATATGCATGCTCCGTTCCATCCGGATACTTATTTGACCCAAGAGTAAAGAATGACTATTTCATACTTCTATTAAAATAACATTAATGCCAAAACAGTATACAATTACGTCGTGATATCGAAGCAATATAAACCAGATACATATAGAATATAGGGGATTATACATTATTTGGGGTATCCACCATATGCCAGTTACTATCACTGTCGTTATATCCAACCAGAAATATATAATAGCAAATCAGAAGGCTCTGTGCGGGACAACAGATGAAAAATGAATAATAGTACAATGTACGTGTTGAAGTTGGGCGTCGCTCACGGGATGGCGTGTGATTGGTCTTTTTTTCTCCTGAAATGTTTTCAGGTTTACAATGACATAGTCCAAGAGATGATATAACGAGTGATAGTAACCTGTGGAACATCAAGGATGCATTAAGGGATGCCTATTGTCAGGCTTGATTACTATTTCTTAGATCTTAATATCATCAGCTTATTACAAAAGTCTAATAAATCAACAATACAACAAAAGAATTAGGTTGTACTCACCGCTGGAATACGCTAGTAGTATAACTGGTAGGACAAGACGATATAGAAGAATCATCGCAAATGCCTATTAGTTACCTAGAAAAAAAAAACAATGTAGGAATATTTAAAAAGACCTGACAAATAAAACTAAAACAAGAATCAATATTCTATGGGATGTCTAAGTTTTAAAAAAACCGTTTTTATTTATTCTGACTTGTAGGTGTTATAATTAATTTACATTGTTTCATATGTTACTACTGTAATATAACCAGGAACGATTTTCATTGGCTGCAAATTCGTTGTTACGTCATGAGTTCACGTGAGTAACCAATGACGTGACGTCATGATTCGAGGACGGCGTGTCAAAATGACTTGATTTTTGTAACACATTTTGTGTTGACGTTGATATTCTTTATAATGAAGTTTGTTGTATTTATGTGATAGATGTATCTTAGATTTGTATTCATTTCCTAATCGAAGTTAAAACCTCTCAGACTCGTTTAAAAAACTCACTTGAAATGAACACTCATTAAAGATCATAATTATATGTAATTCTGTTTCCATGTTATAACGATAACTATTATCAGATGAAAAAAAAATTCCTAAAACTCAAAAACATACGAAATAAAAGCTCTTACCACTGCAGTAACTGGTTTTTACCTTATGGATACATTGGTTTCTTCACTCTCTATGAAGTCCTGGCCTTGTCTCTCCAATGTGTACTGATCTCCTACTGACAGGCGGTGTGGGTATGAAACAGTTTGTGTCGGAGGATGTGTCGGTCGGTTACCCACGTAATCTGCCTGTAAATGTAGAGGAATTTAGACACTATAGTTTCCGACGACGGGGAGGATGATAGGTTATCTGTCTATCAACACGATCATGTAAATTATACTTCTTTTTGAAACCAACCAGGTACATTTTGTTTATGAATACAAATGGAAAAGTTAAAGTTTGTTTTTGTATTTTGTGTTATGAATATTTTGTAAGGACCTTTTATGGGTAATGGAAACTCAGGTAGAATCAACAGAAATGCGCTAAAATTAGAAATGAATCATCAGAGAAACGCTCGAATAGACGTAATTCATTGCCAGTCTGCAGTTCATATATCGAAACCTGCTTGTCAACATTCCGGCCGTTTATGTCCCTATTGTTCGGAGTCTGTAGCAAGGGTATCATCATAGACAAGTCTCGTTCGATGACTGTCATATTTAACAAGAATTGATTTACATATAGCCTCACGCGACTAGTGTATAATATTGCTGTTCAACTTTAGTGAAATTGACCCAGAAGTTTAGGAATTGTCCGGACATTGTTCTTCTACAAAAGACCTATGTGTAGTGACCTGGTTGTCGAGGCAACCAAAACTTCGGCAAACGAAAACGTACATGACCATCATCGTCATGCTCCACGAACATACATAAAACATTTATAAAAAACTGTTTTTTAGTGGAGGGGGAGCGATTGTATACTATTTATTTACTACGTATGTGTATAACCCAGACTATTACCATTATTTCACTAACTACTTGAATATTAGGCTGTGACAAAATCACATTTTGGACGCCTTGCTATATTTAATACTAGTACCTAATTTCAAAAAGTTTTCCTAACCACTATATACATGGTATATTAATTTCTGTCCCTACTCATCTTTCTTTTTGTATATCTGAAGAACTATTACGCAAATTTGCTTGTGATTGTCGCACTTTCTACACTTTTGGGTGTGATATAAATCGACGTTATTTATCAAATCCATGTACGGATTATCCCAAATAAATGCCAGCAATTTAGGCGTAACTCTAATTAATGAAAGATGACTTAATTAAGGTTGTAAGTGTGTATGTATATGCAACTTACCAGGCATCAACACCTGAAAAATTGCCTAACGTTTCAGACGGAGTGTCGGAGGTATGGTAGTAGTCTAATAACCAAAGAAACCAGCTACTCATGACTGAAAACCATCCAGTGTGCTCGAGGTAGACTCATCATTATACAGTGCTTGTCTGTTTTATTGTACGTAACTGCTCAACAGCGATGTCCCTTTAAGACTGTTTCAGGAATAAAAAATAAATTGGTTCAGATATATTTGAAAATATATAATTTACGCTGAAAACATATTTACTCAGGAACGCCTCTATTTACCAACTAAAATTGAGACCTAAACGCTTCCATTACATTACTATAAAAACATGTGTTCTAAAACGTCTCTATAATCAAATTATAAAACACCTGCAGTTATATATATCTACATCTATAACTCAAGGATAAACTAAGGTAAGTATTTTCAGATTAATTTTCTATCATCAAAGTTTCAATCATGTCATAGATCAAACACCAAACTTAATGTGTTACCGTGTTTTTTTTTATTTTAAAAGTGTATTTTTTCATACAAATGTACGAAAAACTGCCTCGAAAAGCTGAAAACGTCAGTTAAAACCAAGACATAATAAAATATAAATATGAAAAAAATATATGTATTATAATAATAATTATTAATATTTCTTTTACTTTTAGAGACATATCGATAAAATTTATTTTCATGTGTGAAAGTTCATAGTAAATGCTATTGTTGAGATATGAGAAATTTAAATGTGTTGACATCACGCAATAATTGTATGCAGACTTTAATGAATAATAAAATGTATTTCCCATCTGTTTAGAGCACATTTGATTTATAAATAATACGAACGCCCGTAGCATTTGTCCATCCAAATCTTTAATGGTAGACAACACCAATTAGTATAGCGAAATCAGTGACAATTTAGTTTCGATATCATAATTTTTCACCTTTTATTCCTAAATGAAAATCTAGCATTTTTGCCTCCTGCTATTTGGGCTTATCTATAATTAAGATACTACCATTTCATATTAATGTTATTTCACTTTTCAGTAACCAGCTTCCTTACTCCATGGCTAATTTTCATTGCCGCATATTTCATAACCTGTCTTGGCATGGTAGAAAACAAAAAGAATCACGATTTTTCTCCAGTGAGTAAGGTAGTGTCTGGGATAATTCAGGCAAAGATAAAACGCTGACTTTCTATGTGACAATAGGTGTTCGATCGGCATTTTGATAACAGTATTGATATTGTCACGATGCAATACAGGATTCATTACATATATTTGTTTCGTAAACTTATTCTGTGCTACTTCGAACACTATAACCGTTTTTTGTTTTGTTTCTAGGGTTCGTCAGTGATGTTTTGGACATCATGTGTTTATTTCTAAGGTTCGTCAGTGATGTTTTGGGCATCATGTGTTTATTTCTAAGGTTCGTCTGTGATTTTGGACATCATGTGTTTATTTCTAAGGTTCGTCTGTGATGTTTTCGACACCATGTGTTTATTTCTAGGGTTCGTCAGTGATGTTTTCGACACCTTGCTGGTGATTCGCCTTTCCAGCGCTCATAACCTACTTTTAAGACACCACGGGTCCGTTTTGCCTTTGAATTATTAATCAGTAACGTAGCGGCCATGCTCCCACTGACGCCCGTCATTGTTGTTTCGTCCTTATAGAAGAAGTGAAGGGTGAAAGCTTCGTCACATAATCTTTTCGTACTTTTAGGACTCTTCAATGGTGATAGGGACATCGTCATGAAGCTGACTAGCCGGTGGTGTAAGGGACATCATCATGAAGCTGTTTCGTCTAGGAAGATAGTGCAGCATGTTTGTCCCCGTGTGATTACTAAATGGTCTTGGACAGGTGGTGATGTTAGAGATATAGTACAGTTGTTTTAGTCCTGATGGATTCCTCGGTAATAGGTGGAAACTACACAACTGTCTTTTATAATGTGTTGTTTGAGACATAATACAGCTGTTTCGTTTTTCTTGGATAAAAACTGGTTTAACATCCATTTAGACCAGACTTTACTTCAAATCCAAATGTAGAAGTAAAGGAAATCATTATTTCAATAAATTATACAAATTAGAAGAAAGCAGTATTTTTTATTTAAATTTTCAATATCACTACATAACAAATTAAATGCTGGAATTTATCCAATGGGAGGTGGCGCCAGTGTTGTTCCTTTGGTGGTTAGGGTGGGGCCCTTGGTACTGTTGGGGTCGGGTGGTGCCCTGGTGGTGAAAGGAGGCGGGGACTTGGTGGTGTACCTGATAGTAGTGGTAGGTGGAGCTGGTGTCGGGAACCCTGGTGTCGGTAACCCTTGACGACGTGATCTGTTACCAAGTGCACAATTCCCTAGATAGATTTTACCTGTAGATGGCGCCAGTAGGCAAACGCACGTGACTTGTTTCGAAATATGTACTTCATCCCCTATCAAGTATTGGCGACCATTTTTGATGCATGGACGTGAATCTAAATAAAAAAATATGGCTATCATTAATGAGTATACTAATATATAGTATTTACATAATGCTCAATTGGTCACTTTGGGGGCCTAAACCTATGTTAGTCACTGATTTACAGCCTTCATGACTCCGTCCATTCTTACCGGCCTAAGTCAACGTTATGATGGCATTCAAAAGGTAGATTAAGGAACGATACCAATCCACAATTCAATGGATTTCATATTGACCATATATGAACTAAAACAAAGTGTAGTGTTACCCGACAGGGTAAGCGTCTTTTATTTAAACAGCATCGCATCCATACAGGTCAGATCGGGTTACATGGGTGTCAAGTCTTGTTGTATTAAGCTGCTGCAGAGTATTATCGAAACAATGTCGGCCAAAAACTATTTCATAGTCTTATTGAAATTCTATAAATCATTCGATTTTTCTCAGTTTCTTTGAAAGTATTTGATGCTTTAAAGCATTGCAGTCCTCGTGCGACTATTTTTGGGGAAAAGCATTATGATGGATTTTAACAGATTGGATATATAGGAAAAGTGATTCAACTGAGAAATATGTCCTGGTAAAATAAGACAGGTGACTAGTAAGGCCGGTCGTGTAGTTTATATGGGCACCAAGATGCAGTAATGCCATGTACAGGGTCTTCATTAAACTGTCCATGGTAAAGGACAGATTGATAACAATCCGCCCAGATATTTGGTCATTGCCCTATATACTGTGTCACATTGACATCAAGATCGTTATTATTAGAGAAGCGGAACTATAAATTCTTACCTGGTAAAATGTATCCAAACGTCCCCACGACTACCTCCAAACACAACAACAATGTTAAAATGTCTCTCATTTTGTTCTGACTGTTGTGTGAAGACAACAGTTTTATAGTTAATCAATCCCAGTAGAGGGATTGGAGAGGTCGCCTTGTCTCTTATCTCATTTTGTCTATACGGATCTGGGGCCACAGAAAGGATAGCCATAGTAAAACTACATCAGTATTGTATTTATAAGCATTTATTGTAAATAACTACACTCACTTTTTGTGATAATTTTGGTAGCATCTTACAACAGTATTAGCAGTATAAATAAAAAGTAAAAAACAAACCGGAAAAAATCCCAAACCCTACCTATTCTACTCGTAATTACTTTACTTTAATGTGGAACATTAGTCGCTTTTACAAAAATACAAAGAGCAATTTTCCGTAGCGTTTATTTATAAGGGCATAATTGCTTTGCATCCAACGGTTTCAGAGTTGTCTTTCCTAGTGCTTCAGACTAGCATATGATACATCAAACGTTCTCATCTCCGATTGTACCTGATTTATGATCGGTATATAACGATGTTACAAGTGTCAGGTCACTCGTCCTCTTGAAGACAGGCGATACAGATACTTGCAAGGTTTACAGACCATACAAATCTTAATATGAAAATATATTCATAAGTTCCATATTAGAATGACAGTGTCAATATACATAACCACTGATAATCATACACCATATTTTTAACCGATAGCTCATTGACCAACAGAGTATTTGATCCCTTGTCAGTAACCAGACTTTTGCTTTGTGACCAATAAAGTATTAGACCCCAGGTCAGTGACCCATTACAGGTACTATATCACTGTATAAGGATTCACTTATCTCGATATCGACTTCCTGGTCTTATTACAAGATACGAGTATTAACTGAGAATTTGGAGAACCGTTGGCAAATTTCTTATACGGTGAACGACTAAGAGTACTGTGAACTATTGGAATTTATTTCTTTTTTTTTCCTACTCCAATTGACTCGTCATCTTTACATAGCTTAGTCAAAATCCTACAGGGTGTCCAATTAATTATGTTACACTTTCAAAGTTCAATATTTTCTTTAATACAGCACGTAAAGCACCAGGATTTCATCTCCAAAAAGCCTGCTATCACACATTTCATAATTTGATAAACAAACAGCTTAACAAACAAATCTAAGTAAACTTAGCAACGATTTTCACAAAAGACACATTTTTGAAAAATGCTGTAAAACATCGTTACGCTTGATATTTTAGCAACCTTTGAACGGTAGGATTTGTTCTTATTTTTTATGCCTAATTAATGCATTGGACAATATTTTCTGGTGTTGGTGATTGTTTTCTGTACTTCTGGTAATACTCACACAAATATTTGATTGTATTTTTTTATATACCAAAATATCTTTTTGTTGCTAATGTTTGTCAAAAGATATATTATTTTTAAAGTGTAACCTGATTTATGGGACACCCTGTACTATGGACACGGAAAATATATTTAGATTGATCAGAACAATCATTGAAAAAAAGTTTTAACGAAAAAAAAACAACCCAAAAGTTTATTGCAGAGAAATTAGTATTTAATAGATTGTGCTGTTAATATTCTAATATTTATTCGTTTTATGTCATAACTCTGGCACAGATCCATCCCATCATCGTACATTTGTTCATTTTTATTGGTATTATTTTTACATTGATTTATTGGTATTTCCTATTTTCATTTTGCATAAATATGCAAATTCTTAAACAGTGAAGAAATGAGAATAATGAGAACTATTGGCAAATTTCTTATAAAATAGAAGTAACATATAAAATGACAATACATCAAATGACAGGGGCTTAAGAGCCTATGCCAGTAGCAATTGATATTTAGATGGGAAGACAAAAATATTAAATCTGGTTAATAACATCCTAAAACATTGCCACAACTTCATGAAACACATTTTAGTTAAAGTTAGCAAATTTGTTATGATATTTTGGTTCCCATGCTAACTACAATATCTCCATGGCTACATATCAATTGATCGCTACAAAATAACCTAAATTAAGGCATATTTAATGGGATATATGCAAATAGTAGATAGTTCAATTTTTTTAAAATCTTACAATAAGGAATATTTATTTTAAGAGTATTTAAACATGTGCATCGTTGTTGTTTTTTTCTCGATTATTTATGGTGGTTGCTATGGCAGTTAAAAATGGCAACAATTTCGTAAAGGGGGATACCGGTGTCTGTAAAAATTGGGTACATATAACCAAATATCAAAGAAAAAATTTCCCACTTTCTATGCTTTATATAGACATAGCTAAATTGTAAATGACATGGACTCTTTATGGCACAGTTTCAGTTTGATCTGGAATAAATCATTGACAAAATATTTGGTCATGAAATGTAACTCGATATATATTTCTTAACGATACATTTATGTTACAAATTAAAAACAATGGACAAGAAGAACCCGTTGCATAGTGGCATTTCTCCGGTTACCCTGGTCACGTGAAATGCGCGTGAAGAAACCTTACCTGTGTGTACGTGATAATGAAGTTGTGTACTTTATGTCTCTTATCTATTTTTTACATCAGTACTCCACGTCTATGAATTTGTGACGTCATGAACAATGAAGCTTATTTACGTTTTTACGCTGTTTATAGATGTAACTTCATTAATCAGAATGATACATTCTGTATACAAGCATCAAAAATCACTAATAAATTATATTTGATAATTAAATTCAGGGACTATGTCTCTGGGTCGCTACTTAAATAAAGGAAAGCAATGAGAAAAAAGTGTATTTCAATAAAGAAAAACTGTAAGATCTTTTTGTCAAGTTGACCAAGCTTACCTGTAGATGAACACTCCTAGTGGTCAGACAGTGTTATGTCTGTGAGTCAGACAGCCCTCATGTCCTTTCTCACGCCGACATGTTGGATTAAGTCATAGTCCTACATAAACTCGAGAAATCGTATGGTAGTTTTTCAATTACGCAATATCTTTTAGCTTCTAAGTTCGCAAAGTGTAATATTGTGACCAACGTAGCTAAAAACTTCAAGTTATTCAAGTTATACATACGGTTTTTGAAGATGAAGTCACACTTCAGAGATGCATAGTGTCTTTGGTATTCTGAAAACAGTCAGGTATCATTGATATTTTACTAACACCTGTCCTAAGAACTACTACTGACAGGCGATCAGTTCTCGCCGAGTACCAATTCTCGCCATCGCATCTGTATCTGTATGAACTTACCATTCTGATTTCCACAAAAATTGTCTGCAAATTCGTCTGTTATCATACAAGTAAACGTGCGATGACGAGAATTGGTACCCGACGAATACTGGTCCATGCCAGTAGAGGTATGAGACAATATAAGTACAACTTATGACGTAAACCTTTTCTAAAACTCAAATAGTTTGACCAGAGGGACATTTTTTTAACTCATACATATATATTTATAGGAAAACATTAAGGATACCTTTCACCACATAACTACAACAATCTACATATCAAAGAACTTCAACGTCAAAATTCAGATGGGGGTAGCCATTTTCCCGCTTTCATCGAAACCTGACGTCATATCGTTTTCTCCAGACGTCATTTTATTGTTTCTGTCATGATGTCGCTTGGTACCAGGGAAATTTTGAAATAAAAACAATTTGTCCAAACTATGTTGATAACGATGCCATATCCATTATTTCGAATTAGAGGATATAAACATTTTCCAGTCATTTAGTGTTCAGATAATAAAAAAGTGTCGTACTTCATTAAAAAAATCACCTTCCCATTTTTGTCTTGGTTCTGTGCCTTTTCTGGTATCGAAAAAAAACACTTCATGACCTTTCATTAGAATCATTAGCCAGATCTAGATGAATGAAATTCATCAATTATAAACTAATATATAAAAATATATACAAAAACCATTAACGCTTATACTCTTTCGATCGTATAGATGGATGTAAAAATGTTTCTGTATTGATATTTAGCAGTAATTTAAATGAGCCTACCAAAGTCTGGTGTAGATGAATATTTCATGCAAAAATAGAATTATTATTCTGCTCAAAACTCTATAAAAAGTACAAAAAATACTGTTTGTTTTTTTTTTATTTTCTGGGGAATTCTTTTTCAGATACCTCTTTAAAGATGCTCCACCACCGACAGAGCAAAGACGATACTTATCATTAGAACAATAATTAGTGTTTATTAGTATATATATATATATATCCAATTAACACTCACACATGTATAATATAAAATAACTTCATTCCATATAGGTCATTGTGTCATAATTTTATTTCGGGATACAGGTAATTATTTTTGATATTTTTATCTTGAACTAAAATTAGAAGCTCAAACTTTTCAAAGGTGGTAATGGTGTAAATTAAGTAACTTTTGTAAATGAAGAAAAATACTAATTCGTCTGCTCCTATTTAATGACCGCCATCAATAAACATGCGATAAATGCAGGAACAATAATCGGCTCCATTTATAAAGCGTTGTCAATCGGTATATGAGAAATCCAGCCCGATGTGCATTAAAGATACATACCATTTTATGATTGCAACACTAAGTAATCTCGCACTTATTCCACTCCAAATACCGCGTATCACCCATGCTGTGCCACCTCCTACATTATAAATATGGTTTTGATATTTACTGAGATGTTCCTATTTATTTTGTTTTACATGTGGCCTTGATGAAACCAAACACATTTTTACCGCTAGAGAAAGGTTAAGCTGGTATAATGATCCAATTGGTGGTTTTAATTATACCTCACTGTTACCCCATCACAGTGAACTACCAATATATTTTTTACATTTAAAACTAAAAAAGACTATGATGTATCCTACCTATATGATTACCACGGCGATTTCCTATAATAAAAGTAGTTAGTGTTGACTGCGTATGAAGTTATCATTCTACAATAGTTAGAATTTAAGGACAGTGCTGCCAACTGTGAAGATGAGTATACATTAGAGCCAAATGAGATGCTTTCATGGCGATATATCAGAGCAGGTTTCTATATCCAATTGTATTTTAATATCTGTAAAATACCTGATTGTTGGATTCGGGTTTATACAAGGGCAATTAGAGGCAGGATATTGTAGTTAAATCACGGTCATGATGATACTAAGCTTTACTCTCTTTTTCCAGTTTTATCTAGGATTTGCCTGTGTTAGGAGCTTTTGCCAATAATTGGCTATGGACTTTTGTAGTCACTGGATTATGTACCCATTAAAACTGAGAAAACTTCAAAAATGTTTTAGTGGCTTACTAGTCTGTTATATTACATAACTTATAACTATCTCACTACTATGCTATTATTCAGTCTATTAATTACGGCGGCGTATTAGGGCCACTCCAAAATTTTATTTATCTTGTACGTACAAGTTATTATCTTGTACGTACAAGTTAGTATCTTGTACGTACAAGATAGTATCTTGTACGTACAACTTAGTATCTTGTACGTACAAGATAGTATCTTGTACGTACAACTTAGTATCTTGTACGTACAAGATAGTATCTTGTTCGTACAAGTTAGTATCTTGTTCGTACAACTTAGTATCTTGTACGTACAAGTTATTATCTTGTACGTACAAGTTAGTATCTTGTACGTACAAGATAGTATCTTGTACGTACAAGATAGTATCTTGTACGTACAACTTAGTATCTTGTACGTACAACTTAGTATCTTGTACGTACAAGATAGTATCTTGTTCGTACAAGTTAGTATCTTGTTCGTACAACTTAGTATCTTGTACGTACAAGTTATTATCTTGTACGTACAACTTAGTATCTTGTACGTACAAGTTAGTATCTTGTACGTACAAGTTATTATCTTGTACGTACAAGATAGTATCTTGTACGTACAACTTAGTATCTTGTACGTACAAGTTACTATCTTGTACGTACAACTTATAGTATCTTGTACGTACAAGATAGTATCTTGTACGTACAACTTAGTATCTTGAACATACAAGTTGAGTTGAACTGCTGTTCATCACCGCAGAATTGAGTCACCCGCCTGATATTTTTCGTAATTAAAAATAGTCGGTCTACTTTACATTGCTTCAAGCACGATCACAGGTTTATTAACTTATTTGACAATATTAAAAATATGAATATATATTAATGAGAACAATATCTTTTTCACAATCGTAATTTGAAATTGCCGGATTATGAGTTGAAACTGTATAGTCACTTGCATTATTTTGAAACTGACACTGTATAGTTCCTTTCGAGAAAACTGTATAGTCGCTTGTTTTATAGATAAGATATATTTAGTGATAAAACGGATATGATTCATCTCCGATGAATGATAAGTTTGATCTATTAAACAAATTCGTAATTTTCTTCAGTAATAAAAGTTAAATACTTCACAATGGTGCCATTATTGGAAATGTTTGAGCATTTATTTTACTTCAGAATAGTAGTATTGAAAATAATTAACTGCCTCCGAAAAAAAAATCCTAGGCATTATGCCCTAATTCGAATGAGTTACTGATTGCAAAGACAACAAAAGCAAAACAAAATATTTCATATGTGTTTTTGTGTTTATTAGACATATATACACACATCAATTATTGTCCAAATGATGATCATAGTAAATACTCTGTTATAAACATTTACATATAAGTGTTCGGAAACTTATCACAGCATTACAACTCCACAACATATATTCTTTTCTCCCTTTGGCTTAAACAAAGTTTACGTAATATACGTATAGCATGCGATGCCATTGTGAGAGTAAACCAGCCAAAGCCTTTAATACCGAGAGTTTCAACATTATACTATCTTGTACGTACAAGATACTAAGTTGTACGTACAAGATACTAACTTGTACGTACAAGATACTATCTTGTACGTACAAGATACTAACTTGTACGTACAAGATACTAAGTTGTACGTACAAGATACTAACTTGTACGTACAAGATACTAAGTTGTACGTACAAGATACTAACTTGTACGTACAAGATACTATCTTGTACGTACAAGATACTAACTTGTACGTACAAGATACTAAGTTGTACGTACAAGATACTAAGTTGTACGTACAAGATACTAAGTTGTACGTACAAGATACTAACTTGTACGTACAAGATACTAACTTGTACGTACAAGATACTAACTTGTACGTACAAGATACTATCTTGTACGTACAAGATACTAACTTGTACGTACAAGATACTAAGTTGTACGTACAAGATACTATCTTGTACGTACAAGATACTAAGTTGTACGTACAAGATACTAAGTTGTACGTACAAGATAATAACTTGTACGTACAAGATAAATAAAAGTTTGTAGTGGCCCTAATACGCCGCCGTAATTAATGAATTATCTCCCTTGTACAATTATATTATATATAAAAATACCAATTTGAAATTTATTCCCAAACTTATATATCCATAAGAGTATAATACTTGGCATATTAATAGTAATTATAATATTCTTTTGTTACATACCAAATTTGTTTAATTAAGATGTTATTTAATCAACTTATTACATGTATATACTTTAATTTGATTATAGTTTCTGGCTAGGAAAGGGCTTATACAGGCATAGCCTGTTGCCCAATCCTTTTGATTGATTCAATAAAATTGGTTGCAATGAAATCGTAGTTATCCGCAAATCACTAAAGAATTCGCCAGTTACATTTTTTATAATACAGCGATGATTATATCGGGGATTACGCTGAATAATTACGGCGTCTAATTATAGTTTAGTACATCACGTGACATAATACTTGATTCTGACAAAAGACAGTTTGCTAGTTCTATACTGATCTACTTTCATAAACAAATTATCGTCTAAAGAAACAGATTTCTTCGACAATTACATATTGTACTTACAATGAAAAAAGATCAATATAGAACAAGTAAACTGTCTTCAGTAGAAAAACAACACTTGTTTCCATCCCCATACATCACAGCCTATCCGCCATCTTGACGTCTTCATTGAAGCGCAACGTTATAATGACGTCATGTAATAGTGACGTCACAATATATTTATGTCCAATCTCACGCCACTTCAATAGTGCCCGCTACTATTGCAAATAATATTCATGTGTGTAGCCAACCAGAATCCAGTACACTGTCACGTATCGTACTAATGCCTCATAGCCTCGGCTGACTGGTCCTCGACTAAGCCCTCAGCCTCCAGCCAAATACTTTTTAAAATATAACTGAAAAAAAATATAACTGAAAAATTCATTACAGCTATTTATTTTCTTAATCACAAAGCATGGTATAACCATAACGTAACTTTAGGAATATAAATGATACTTGTGACACAATCATTTTAACATCATGTTACAAAATGTGGAACATAAAAACGCCATTTGGCTATTGGACTCAAGGGAGAAAGTAGTTCTCATGTATCATTCAATAACAAAGCAACATGGCGCGTTACAAAATCTCTGACATAGTGCAATATTGGACAATGTTATTGAATTATTTAGTGTACAGTGTACTAGTATGGGGATCATTTTACTTCCTCAGTAAAAATGGAAGCTTAATATTATGTTTTGAGTCGGTAACTAGGTATGTATATGGGTATTTGTGAAGAAGATTAATTATAACGGTCATATACACCTGTTGCCATTCCAGAAGCTAGCTGGAATTATATCCACACTTAGATCTTAAAACAGTTTGTTGCCCTACAGATAGTTGATATAATAGATCGACATCTACCAGATACTTGATACACGTTCCTCTTTTGTATTAATTCATTACATGTATATTTAATCTTACTAACATAGCCTTCGTTCTACAACATAAACACAGTTGGATATTTAATTTCGTCGAAATTGTAATTCAATTGTGGATATTTCTATTGCTTTTCAATTTCCCACAGTTAACCATGTTTATATATTACCAGGATGTGTTTAATAAAAAACCAAAATATAACTTAATTGACTACCATATAAAGTCGAAGCTTAAGTGTATGAGTAATAAAATGCTTTATGTATTTTAAGATGCCCCATTTTATTTCTGCCATATTTTACAAAATAAATGAAAGGAATTTTAGCTTTAGATGGTGTATCCACACCTTTTGTTGTTTCTGCTATGCATCAGTTCCCTCAAGGTCACCTTGAACGATAACACATATAATTCTACCCTGTCAATGACTTTATACGAATGTATATCAGAAACTAAAGTCAACACGTCTTAACATCCCTGTATATATATTGTGTGTTAAAACATGTTATCCTAAACATGAAACGTTTAAATCCACAATACATGGGACACGGAAATAATTAGCCACATATGGTGCAAATTAAACATCCTGGTTTAAACTTGTCTTTCGTATCTTAAGGATGTGTTGCATAACATACACAGCATCTCTCCATCACTCCAACTAGAGGCCGGCCATGTTGGGTTGAGTCAGTAACGATGTGTACAGAGGAAGCCTATCCAGTGTGTACGGCGGTCCCGTCCGGTACAGCTCTGCCTCCAGTCAGCTGTGTGGACCGTACTCTTCATTCGTGTTATCATTATTACGTTTACCGAGAAATTTCGTCATTGGATTAAACCTGTTTAAAGTGTCTGTGTTTCCGGAGAAATATTTGAGCTAATGTAAATTTGGTGATTAGTAGTTTTACCAACGGAGCGTTTTAAAGTATAAACGCAAAGTTAATGGCGATGTGTGTGAAAGGTAAAAGGAATACTTATCACTTTCTAATTCTACATGTCTAAGCCGGCATGTAATTTGAATTTCAGTTACTTGTAATCAAGTTTTTCACACATTCATAACGAGCTTGGAGGCTTCAACCAGATTCAAACCAAAAATGGAAGTTCTTCCAATTTTCCGAAATGATTTTGAACAGGCAAGAGAAATTCACGGTGAAAACTACACTGGTGAAGATATATTCTTCTGGAAACCTTTGGAAGCGGAACCCATTATCACTATCATATTCTTAGTGTGTATTGTAGTGTCGATGTTGGTGGGATTCGTCGGCAACATATTGGTAAGTATGTATGAGGATTATTTCAGTTTTATATAATAGATATGACATGATTTTGCCTATCAATGTTCACTATGGTGTCATCTTAGAATGTTACATGTGAAGTATATGACGTCATGCAATGCGTGGATCATGATGAAATTAGTAATATATATTCCCCCTCATTATCAGTTGCTGGGGTGTTTTCATCCTTCTAGGAAATTTTCAAAATTAAGTAGATTTATGCGTATAATACTACGATAGTCAGATGTAATTTGTGTGCTACCGAGACAAACATAATGTAATCACTTTGTTTTCAAATATAAAGAACTTTTTTTATCAAGTACTTAGGGTTAAGGTTAGGGATTTTGACATTAGTAAATCGAATTTTACCTACGGTAGTATTTGATTCTATAAGGTTGATATTAGACCTTACTAACGTCATTAGAGTTCCACGATGGCTAACTATATGTATGAATGGACCTTTTATTTTCCACACAAAGCGTTATCACAGATAATACACTTGTGATGATCTTCACGGAATACTTAATCACGTCACGCTGTAGTAGGAAAACATAAACAATACTAGCTCTTGTATTAACTATATACAGTTTGTCATGCACGCATCCCTCCGAACACTTACAAATCCTTATTGATAGTCAGATGATACTGTTGTATTCTTTGAAAATCATCGACATATGTTTTATGATCATGTACCTTTTGACCTATGGTACATTCATGTTTGCTAATCAATGACTACGTGCCAGCTGCGGATGTGCACACTCAAGGGAGCGAACCGGCTGACACCCTTAGTGTAGGGATTTCAACAGAACAAACCCCAAGATAACGAAATGGACTTAATTATAAAACAGTCTTAAGTATAGACTTATCCAATCAAACAAGACTTTACAAAACATTACATCATATTTGATTGGCTAAGTCTTAACTTAAGTCTAGGATTGTTTCATGATCCTGGAGTCAGGCCTAAAGTACAATTCCAAACTTCAGAGTTTCTCTTTATTTCTTATTTTTGTTTCAGATTGTCGTTCGAATGAAATAAATGAATGATCACAGAAATAATTAGACATTTCTGACAAAGTGATGTATCATATATAAGAACAGTATTATGCCAGACAGTTGCTATAATATATTTCATTGTTCTATTTAACCCTTTGTTGTCTCAGTGTAAATAATGTGTATATTTTTCTCAGTTGTCTAACAATGACAATAAGAGCAATAGGATATTAATTTGGATTAGATAAAACAAAAGTTTGTAGGAAAATAATCCGCAGAAATGACTTTGATATCTATCCCTTATTACAAATGTTTGTAGAAAAACAATCCACCAAAATGATTCTGATGTATATCCCTGCACTGACGCACATGCACGACCTTGACCTTGTACTGCTCGGTCATTGCAAGGTCTCTGATATGTGTTTGTAGACAAAGTTTCCTCGTCATATCCTTTCTGATGAAGCCTTGAAGGACAAAGAAAAATAATTTAATACACAGCAGCCATCACTATGTTAAAATGTTTAGGTTTGTGTTGTTACATATAGGCCTTATTTACATTTGTAAATATATATGTATATATATTTTCAGTGGACTCAAAGAAGTAAATCAAGAACTAATTATATAAATTGTATTTAGTACAAAGTATACATGACACTATGGTCAACTGCTCTATATAATACCTCAAATGTAAATACAATTGCAATCAAATTCATTTGATTAAAAAGATGCTATACTTGATGTTTGCTGAATCTCTGGATTTCTGGGTAATTTTTTACTTTTCTAAAAACAATCGAAATTCATACGTGGGTAGTTCAGTCTCGTTTCCATCAATAGGTATCGCATTCCATAGTAAAATGATAGTTGTTATGAATTAAAGGATTTTCACTCAAATATCAGTTATTGGCGCTTATACACAACAGTTCTTTACAGGAGTGGACACAGATTTTTGTTGTTGATGATATTGTTATACAGTAGATGTTTACTCTTTGTTTTTTATTTACTTCTGAATGAATCTACAGTTATTTTTCATTTCATATCGCTAAACATGACTTTAAATTCTTACTGCAAAATACAATTTCTAAATAATATAGCAAGCCGTTTAGACATCAGTCATTTTTGAAAATCCACTTTTTGCGAAATATACTGGAGCGATTATTTTTAAATTTATCAAATTGAAGAGTAATAAACAAGATACAAAAACAATACATGCATTCAACAATACCAATAACGATAGCTTAAAATATATAAACACAACAGTGTAACAGCGCCAAGATAACAACGCTCATGTTGTTGATTATGAACAAAATAACAAAGCTGCATTAGACAGTATCGCTGTAAATGATCGATTAAATCATAAAATAACAAAGCTGTGTGACCTCCAAATTATATTGGTTGACAAAAAGGTATTAATTTTGCATGAAAATATTTATTGTTATCTCAAATAAATTGTTACTAAGGTAATATTTTTGTTTCCCAATAGTCTTTCCACATCGTATAGGTTTACTAAGGTAATATTTTTGTTTCCCCATAGTATTTCCACATCGTATAGGTTTACTAAGGTAATATTTTTGTTTCCCCATAGTCTTTCCACATCGTATAGGTTTACTAAGGTAATATTTTTGTTTCCCCATAGTCTTTCCACATCGTATAGGGTCACTAAGGTAATATTTTTGTTTCCCCATAGTCTTTCCACATCGTATAGGGTCACTAAGGTAATATTTTGTTTCTCCATAGTCTTTCCACATCGTATAGGTTTACTAAGGTAATATTTTTGTTTCCCCATAGTCTTTCCACATCGTATAGGGTCACTAAGGTAATATTTTGTTTCTCCATAGTCTTTCCACATCGTATAGGTTTACTAAGGTAATATTTTTGTTTCCCCATAGTCTTTCCACATCGTATAGGGTCTCTAAGGTAATATTTTTGTTTCCCCATAGTCTTTCCACATCGTTTAGGGTCACTAAGGTAATATTTTTGTTTCCCATAGTCTCTCCACATCGTATAAATAAACTAAGGTTATATTTTTTTGTTTCCACTGTAGACTTTCCACATCGTATAGGTTTTGCACACGACAAACATACAACAAATTTGTTGCGAACTCAAAACACTGACCAATCGACCAGTTGGAACCTTTAAAAAGGAAAGGCTAATGATATAACTGGCCACTGTCGGGCACCACGCAGAGCACCAAATTGACAGCTATAAAGTATGTGATTATATGGTGTAAATGAACAACACATTACTTTATTAATCTAATGTGATAATATCGCCTTTCATCATCACATAATTTTCATTGTGTTGATATGTATTGGGAAAACAAATTTCACTTCTAATTATGATATAAATTGAAAAATAACAAACCGGAATTGATTATTCATGTTATCCTATAATAAGGAGCCATCTAATCAGCGATAGGCCGGTATTAAGTAATTATCTGAACAACGGATGTAAAATATCAAATCTTCATTTTGATAATGAGCAAAATAAAAAATAACCTTTTTATGTCGATTAACATATAAAAGGTTCGAACCTTACCATTACTTGTCGCAGTCTCTGAAGCGTACCCCGGTATTCTTGTTTATGTAAAGGCTGTAAGCATAATTTTGAGAGTTAAGTGTGAATATAATGGTGAAAATTGATCCAGAAAGTTATATTCTTCAAATGTCTCATAGCATAAAATTAGAAATAGTAGTACGATTTGTATACCATACTGCACATGTAGAGAGGAGCACAGGTATAAGTTAGAATTACGTTAGAATGTTATAGACTCTCTGTAAGTGTAAATTACCATAGCCGAGACAGGACTGTGTTTAGTACGATACACAAGATAAAACTAAACATTTATTTGTTATGATCCAGAGGAACCCACTATCACTGATAAAAAAACACAATCTACAGCATGGTATCTTGTTTACAATGATTTTATTTATGTGATGATTAAGAAAGACTTGTAAATGCCTCACAAGTGACATTATCTCTCTTAATCTAAACAAACTGAACTCCATTATTTTAAATGCATGCTTATTGCCGCACGTTTCTCGCTAAGTTCATGCATCATTTGCACTTAATTTAATCCTTTCGGCGGCGAAGTGGGTACAACGCATTAACTCGTTATTGTACTAAGCTCTTTAAATCTGTGGATGAGGTCAACATTAAAGTGCACCAAATTAAAGAAAAATAATCTAGTAGAGGAATGGACATTCTTAAATACATCTTGTATTTACCTTATTCGCCATATCAAATAAAATTAATGGTACAGTGTGTTTCAGAAAACATGTCCAGACTTTGATGCATAATAAAACCCAAACCCAGAAAGTTCCATATATAACATAGAGACAATTAAGACTTTGATATCCAATTGGATTATAGTGTGTATATAGGTGCAATTAACACACGTGCAGTTCATATATTATAGGCCTATATCACAAACTTCAATAACTAGTCGGAATGACTCCTTTATTCTGAGAGTATTCCTTACAAAAAGATTCAAATTCAATTTCTTGTTTCTGTGTAACATGTAAATACATTACCTACAAACAATTCACCTCTGATTCATTTTCATCGTTGAAAGAATGATATTTATCGCAAGTCTTTCTGATCGAAAGTACCTACTTAGGAAACCCAGTATATCCTTGTTTTTAATGATGTCATTAATGACGTCGTGATGAATTATTTTGAAATCCTAATTGTAAATTACATGTATATTATTCCAACAAATTGTGGTATCGTTTGCTTTCAATATTGTCTTAAGTCATGTAATTAAGATTTTTCATTAAGAAGTTATAACAGTTTAAAGTCAGGCCGTGTTTTCTGAAATACCTTATATATTAACTTTTTTTCTCATTTGATATTTAACAATTATTTATAAGTAGTGCAAATTCCTGCAGTTACCATGCATACATATGTGATGCATCTCGATCGGAACTCGACACTTATCAGCGCGAAACACACCACAACGATACCATGTTTTAGAGTATTTGGGTCAGGAGGATATGCCATATACACCAACATGATATCACAAAGGAGAGAAAGAGAGAGAGAGAGAGAGAGAGAGAGAGAGAGAGGGGGGGGGGGGGGTTAGACGATTACATTATTCAATCTGCATCTATACTTTTTAATCTCAAGTCCATTTAGAACTTAAGTTTTTAAATGTTTCATGCATTCTACAACGTACTATACAGTTATGAAACGTTTGTCCGTGACCTGATGTGCATAAAGCATGTGTACTTAAACTTTAACATATGTGCGACTTTATATACACGGTAATTAGCACGAGTACAGTCATATATCCCGGAAGGAACTGCCCTGGCCGGACACTAACTGACCATAAACTTAGAACTTTACGGCCGCCTAATTATCCGGCCATCCCCGGCGATAATCTATTGGTCAGTTTCCGGTTTTAATTTTAGATCGTATAACGGTTTATATGCAGTTTATACCTGTGTGTTTGTATCGTCTGTGGTAATTACCCCGTATAGGTACAGAAACTCGTGATTATATATATCGTGATTTGACCTAGTGTTATATGGTTAACTACAATAATACAGACCTGTAACCATGCATTATACCCCCTAGACTAAACGTCGGAGTTACCCTGGTATACCGTTGTTTAGGCCTTGGCTGCCTCATGATAAAAGTTTTTTTTATCAATTTTAATGATGTATACAAGACCTGTAACATATAACGCATACTTCCGTGTTACGCAGGTTTATTAGTAATTCATATTAAAGGTAGATATATGCTTTCTTCACGTCATGGGTTTGGTTAATATTGGCCTATTTAAACCCTCAAATCCTTTGATTCCGCAGTATCTCAACGTGTTGTCGTCAAATTATTACAAAGTCAAACAGATTCTTAATTAAATTAGCTATAAATAAAGTAAAAGTAAACAGATGACCTGCCATTATAGATATCTTTAACCAATAAACAGGCATGTCGATTAGAGAAAGGTAAAGAGATAGACTGTAGTGTTGCTGTAGTTATATAAAAAGCTCCTTGACGATGGACCACTATAGTCGGATGTTAATGCTGTTACAGTGACGAGAGCACCACGTCAGAGATAACACTACTGTAACAGATTGTTGATGGAGTCGATTCAAAACGTCAAGATAACCCGCCGTGAAGTATTTCCTGTTCCTATCGATAGAAAGGGAAAATGAAGATGGTTAATATGCGTTAATCCTAAGTGGAGATATGATTCCTGGGCCAATCTCTGGAAATAGATTTGATGATGTTACTACGTCATATTTGATTGGCTAAGCCTTGACATAAGTGTAAGACTGTTTCCTGATCCTGTACCCGTAGCGGAGATGTATAGTAAAAAAGCATATGTCTGACATGGGGAGATCTAGTATTATAAAGAATTTTATATTTTGATTTTAAAACTTCATCTGCAATATATAAACATGCTGTTGAATTGGTATTACCGTTCGTAATAACTATAGTTTTCTGGCATATTAAATCAAATTTCATAGACTTAATATACATTGTATCCTGTTTCAGATATCTTGATTAAATATTAAACAAAGAGTAAGACTACGCGTTCACTAGTCGACCGTATCTACATTACTCTATAACACGCAGTAATTGTGCCATTCTATCCAAACGTCCAGAAAAATTGGCGCACGTACATTAGTATATGGAAACTTATGATAACTGGTACCTGGCTAATTCACGGGAAAACGCTACTTTTATTAAACCGCTAGATATTTTTAAGTGACAGTTATGATATATTACCATCAACCCACTTTACCATGATATATACCAATGATTGAATATCCTACAATATTAATAGGGCAGATATAACTGTAGATATATAGACGTTAACTTCTGCGAATTTACTTTGAACGCGACAATCGCCAAAGCAAATAGCACACGGAAGTAAGTTGGTTCAAGTTTGAACACATCATTGATTAAAACTCATCATTGGCATATAGAGTTTTCAGTAGACGGGCCGACAGGCTCTAGAGTATGAGAAAAAATTACTAAAATTTACTGATTATTTTTGTTTCCACTACATATATAATTCTAGAAGTTTCAAACTTGGAGAGATTATCTAGTGAAGAACTCTGCTGAAAAAGTTTTATCAACAACTTTGGGTCTGGTGGCCAGTCTAGGTTTACAGTACAATACAGGTGAAGTGTACTGTTATACCTTAGAAGGTGTCGCTCTACGGAGACGATCATACGTAGGTGGGGAGTCTTGGATGATAAGGCCAAAAATATTAGGTGTTAACTATCTAGCTATATAGACATGGTGACATGGCACCACAGACCAATAGTAACTAAATGACAGATATAATTATCACCGAATCATAAACAATAGAAGGGGACTAGCATAGCATATATGACCAAGATAGTGTGTCGTTTTTGGTTATCTATTGTACTTTTCATCTTTAGTTTTTATATATTCTTTGAGTTGCCTTCTGAGGTAAGTGTTATTTCTGTTTCCATAGAAACCTCTATCCTTTTTTCTTTTACCAAGGGAAATTATTTAATCATTATGACCATATATGACTTTTAGCTAATATGTTTCCTCGAAGAGCAATTAATTCATCTTGAGATAAGATTATTAACAAATAAAAACGAAATATATTTTTAACCAAACCAGTTGTTTGTCATTTGGTAGTTTTTTAGGACTGAGATTTTTGTATGTTTCAGTTGTTTCTATTAATAAATTCGTTGGTAGGGAAATCCGTGCTACCCCGCCTTATGAGTATTAGTTACCTAGCATCCATTCTGGTAATATCGTGTAAACACTTTGTTTTAGATAAACACGTGCCGTCATCAGTTCGTTCTGGTCACGTGAAATAAGGTCAGTGATCCGAATATATCCGGAATTACTTAATGATATTAGTTTTTATACGCTGTAGGGAGGTTAATACCTAATTGGGTTTTGCATTGCTTGCGGGATCCCCACAGTGAGGGGCCTCAGTAGTATCCTCTCCTGGCCGTGTTATTGAGTTACGTCAAGTAGCACAAAGACATGATGGGCACCTGCTACTTATCTCTGAGGATAACATCAGGCTTGGTAAGATTGGCACAAGAGATGCCTGAAGACGCTGGGTCTTAACCTCTTTAGCAGACGTCGGGGTCTATCAAAACAATGGCGCAAATAGTCTCATATAGGTCAAAACTCTTCTTGAAAACATTTTTATAATTATATAGTTAACATTTCACATATTTACCCAATTTTAATCGTTCTATGGTAAAGTGACTGGTAAAGAAGTAGAGATCGGTTACTTCGGAGGGGGAGCGTTCTCTTATTCAACGACTACCTATATAAGGTTTTATACTGGTAAATACTGGTCTGTTATGTGATCGATGTCGGCCTTGATTGATAATATAATGTTTAAATTCGAATTTATAGCATATGCAATCAGAACAGTTGAACATGTTTCTCTGGCACAATAATTCTGAAGAAACTATCGGTTCAACGGATATCACACTAAACACGAAATACCATTCTGAGACAAACGTTTCACCAAGACTACTTTAAAGACCATCCTGGAAGAAAAGTTTCACCAGGACTACTCTAAAGACCATTCTGAGAGAAAAGTTTCACCAGGACTACTCTAAAGACCATTCTGAGAGAAAAGTTTCACCAGGACTACTCTAAAGACCATTCTGAGAGAAAAGTTTCACCAGGACTACTCTAAGACCATTCTGAGAGAAAAGTTTCACCAGGACTACTCTAAAGACCATTCTGAGAGAAAAGTTTCACCAGGACTACTCTAAAGACCATTCCGATACAAAAGTTTCACCAGGACTACTTTAAACACCATTCCGATACAAAAGTTTTCACCAGGACTACTATAAATACCATTCCGATACAAAAGTTTCACCAGAACTACTGTAAAGACCATTCATAGAGAAAAGTTTCACCAGAACTACTTTAAGACCATTCTGAGAGAAAAGTTTCACCAGGACTACTCACTTTTAAGAAAGACCATTCTGCGAGAAAAGTTTCTCCAGGACTACTTTTAAGACCATTCTGACTAAAATTTCACAGTAAATAAGACAACGAGAAACCTTCTCCAGGCACAATTTTATGTAACACCTATATGTATTGGTGAAGTAATTACAACGAGATAACACCTCTCTCCATCACAATCACGAGGTATTATACACATTATTTATTAAACAGGTGTTGATACATAACTGTTAAAACAACCATGAAGAATAATGATGATCTTACTTTCTAGTCGTACTCGACGTATCCTAAAACATATGGGTAAATTAAGAGCTATCTTGCGCTTTATATCCAGGATATTTACCTTTATTCTTAACATAAAACCTACACACTGGTAAATAGTCTACAAGCACGTGGTAGTGTTACAGTAGATAATTGGTTACCGGTAATGAATATCAACCTGAGAGACTGCAACTTTATGTTATAAATAGAACGATATATCTCAGGATCTAATAGCTCTTCCACCAAACTAGTTCACCGTAATACATATGTACACCTTAGCATCCATTGGAGGTCTCATTTCATCAGTTATGCTGCCAAACGCCTAAAGACAAACTGTTGATGTTCATCAAGGATCTAAGGTCTCGAAATCTCGATAACTGTATTTATATTACTCAGTGTTAATTATACACCACCCTAATGGCTGTCTTTCATCAAGGAATTTAAGGTCTCGAAATCTCAATATGTATAGTTATATAACTCAGTGTTAATTGTACACCACCCAGACGGCAGTCTTTCATCACGGAATTCAATGTCTCGAAATCTCGATAGGTATAGTTATATAACTCAGTATTAATTGTACACCACCCAGACGGCAGTCTATCATCACGGAATTCAATGTCTCGAAATCTCGATAGGTATAGTTATATAACTCAGTATTAATTGTACACCACCCAGACGGCAGTCTATCATCACGGAATTCAAGGTCTCGAAATCTCGATAGGTATAGTTATATAACTCAGATTTAATTGTACACCACCCAGTCTAACCTAATGCTTACGAGTGTATTACTGGGGCATTCAGCATCAGAATTGATGTAATAATACCCAATACTTATTTAGATTTGATCTAATTTAAACAAATGAAAAAATGTTCAGTTTCTTTCATATAATGAATCATAACTGTATAGTTTGATTTTTTGAATTGTCTTTAGTGTAAAACATGTTTTAAGTACAATGTAGTTGATATATGTCAAATAAAACCACGATTTATCATATACTAGTCATATTACCATGCATTTTGAATGTTACAAATGTACGAGATTTTCAATCTTCATTTTGAAAAATCATAGGCGAATGGTTTGTTATGTATTTTGAACAGTGCAATATACAGTTATGTATTATTTCGCAATACATCTTTGTATGTATACTAAAAACACAACCAGCTTAAAATAACTTCCGCGTCTTCAAAATCTAGGTTTTTAATGATTGACAGGTCATATTGTCTACCATAGCAACGCTTTTGCTGTCGATATAGTAAACAGTTGTATACAATAAAACAACTACACAACACTAACTAACATTCCTCTCGGTACTTATAGACAACGATATAGGTAATTCATCTCCGCCGAAACAGAAGAATGACCTTCAGTAGGAAAAACAGGGTCATTTAAACGCACTCCAGACTGTGATTATGTACTTTCGTTTTCGTTAGGAAAATGGTTAGATTCTCTACTGCATTGTGTTAGAACTTGAGGTATTCTGATTGCCTTTTCCCATTTCTCAGTGCCAGCACCGTGTATATTTATCATGTGTTGTCATGAAGACAGCAGTAGTTTGACAGCTGAAGACATTTAGTTGAACATAAAGATCTTATCTTGATAAACAAGGATCTGGAAAATAGTATGACTATCTCTTCACATTAACATTAGATGATGTAAGAAAATAATCTGCACCGAATGTTATATAGATGTATTCTACGGTTAACATTAAGCTAGATGGCTTCCTTACATTGTACTGCTATCCAGGGAAAGTAAATTACGTTTCGAATGTATTATATCTGGGGCCGGCACCATAAAACTTTCTCAGACAGATTGTTTACTCAAGCCTATGTAAAAGCATATACTTGAGTAAAAAATCTGTCTGAGAATAGTTTTATTGTGCCGGGCCCTTGTGTTGGTAATATCTCGGGCTTTTTCAGACTATGCAGATGAGTGCATGGTTGAAATGACATTACTAATATCAGCTGATTATTACACACCAACAGAAATATATGTATATTAAAAGCAATCACATGTAGGTGAATATTTTTGATTTGCATGACAGTATGGTTAATCTATTGTTAGGAATTTTCGTGTTGAATAGCGTTTCTTTTGTAACTTAACTTCGATTGTTTTTTCTTGTTTACATGTTTGTGTAAAATGTAGCATAGGGCTGACAAACCAAACGGATACCATACTATATAACGACCATACTATATAACGACATTTTAACTACTGTATGTTTCATTTGGCCCTTAATATTTCAACCACCCAAACCTGACATTCATTTACTCTGACAAAAGCGTTTTAAATCCATTCATTAGAAAATCCCTGCATTAATGTTAATCATACAGCTCCGTTTATCGTTGTTATACAATCCCATTAGAATAGCTGGATGCAAATAAAGACAGTTTGTAGATTTGTTGTTTGTCACTCTGCTGATAAATTGAGGAGTAACATGTTGAAGTAAGGTGCGAAACTAACATGTCAGCTCTAGGAGTGATACACAAAGAATTCCATCCTTAATCGTCCAACAGTGTTGACAACATAATTCAGCCCCTTTTAATTTTGTTATCATTGGTACAAAAATTCTATTTCAATTTTTCTCGTAAAGTAATTTCATGGAAACGCGGGAAAATGACTTTTAGTTAATGGGCTTATCATAATTCCGTCATACAAAATCAAGCAAAAGTGATTTTCGATCTGTGTCGAACCCAAATATTTGTCGCAGTCCTTATGCAACCAGAGTAATAGACGGACATACAATCACTAATCTATGTCCTCGTGTCTGTGGTGCGATATTGAAAAGATGTTTCTAGCTGAAACTGAGAGTAGATTTAACAAACTTGGCGCCAGAATTATTTCTACAACACTTAGGTAATTGTGAACATGCCGATCGGTCGTTTGATGTCTTACGGTGATCCTTACGTCATTAGAACGTTTTACCGCTATGGCGTTTCAATTGTAAGGTTCAAACACAAGAGCACTGTGTAGGCTACATGCTTTGGTATCAGCAAAGAAGCCATCGGGAACGATAACACGGGCTTGTCGATTTCGTGCCTTAAAATAGATAGCGGCATTTTCATATCGTGCATGTCATATTTGAAATGCCTGATGTTTTTATGAGGCTTTACCAGGTATGTGTAACTTCAACGCCTACTCGTTCTTGGTTTGAACATGTTAAAGTTTTCTTGACGAGGAAACTTCGATCCAATGGTTTTAACTGTTATCTTATGAAAAGGTCCGACAGTAATACCTATAAACATACCTATAATCATGCCGGATATAAGCATATCGGATACTAGCATATCAGATTGTAGCATACCAGATATTAATTGAACCATCTCTTATTAGACTTTACTTCGACACCTTAGGTATATCTCAAAAATAATTCAAATTACTGCCAGGGTAAAAGAAATGCATTTTAAGATCTGTTCTGGTGAGTTTCAGTCTCGTTGAAGACTTGTTTCATTGTTAATAAAGATTTTTTTCGTGATTTTCAAAAAGTAATTGTCTCTATTTGAAGTAAGTTGTCATGTACAAAATATGTCAAAAATTGGACTACTATTGTTTATATACTTTTGTATATAGATTTTTGTGGTGGCCATTTTGAATTTACATTTTGTAGAGAGGTGAAATTTCACCTTTTTTAACTTTAATAATTATCAGGAATTCTATAATCAATTTCTTGTCATCAAAACTTACATGGACTGGTGTATATATAACGATATTCACTGTGACTGTATACCAATGACGACCATGTGTAATTCCAATGACGCGGTATATTTTTACTACATGATATTGTGGTAGAGAGACACTTGAACTGGTTTCCGTTTTCCTATCCCCCTTTACATGCCTTATACAGTAAAACGTGACCACCGAGCATACATACTTAAGTACATAAACAATCGTGAATACGGAATGTCGGGGATGTAGAAAATTCAAATTTCCAGTAGCGGCAACCACAGCCTTGGTGGGAATTTTATTAAAAACAATAGACAATGGGAGACGTTATGAACTCACTATCGTAGGCCCTATATTTAGACAGGCTAATCATAGATGACCTCTTTTGTTAAATGCATAGTTATAAAATGTATAAAATGTTTCTGGTGTTACAGAGATTAAAAATATTCAAAACTTAGTGCCAGGTTCCGTTGTTGATGCTTATAAATATATGTCTCCTTAGTTCTTAGAGAACGTCCATGTCTTTAGCATTATTCCAGATACAAAGTTTTGGTACTGATACCATATTTTGTCCAGTCTCAAACAAGAATATTGCAGTCCTATTGGTTAAAATGGCGACACGTGATATCATGATTATAAGACTCTTTCAAGGATAGAAATATTCTACCCGAGAGTCACGTGATGGTGTAAAACCCGAGGCCCGCCGAGAGTTATACAACAATTTGTGATCGCGAAGGTACAAGATATCTATCATTTATATCCACAAATGAAATAATATTTTGTCCCATAGCTCGACGTTTTGCTACAATTTTATATTTATGATAGCCTGCCATTTTGAAAAAGTATTTCAAAGATACAGCAATTGCAAGTTAATCCTCCATACATAAAAAATGAGCGATGTTTTTAACACAAATCCCGTTTTTTGTATTCTTTATAGTTAGGCCTATACCAGCCTTTCTTAAAATAACGTTAAAATTCATCGAGAAAATAACACTTTTGTTGACTCAGTGAAGACACGAAGTTGTATTGCATGGGAAGCCATGTAAAACAACCTCAGGCGACACGTGTAGTTATGTAATACAAATTCAGCCGACATGAGTGTGTTGCCTGGGATAAATCAGTATTACACCCGGTACGAGAGAAAAACAGTTCTCCTTCTTGAACCCTAACGTCATTAGCAACACGATGGTCAAGAAGGAAGATTCTTATTATCACTCCGTTTGAGTATTTGTATTTTAATCAGATTGATAAGAAAGGTTGCAGTTTCTTTTAGATCCAATGTATTTCCTTGTAAGGTCACCAAAACACTGTACAACTGTTATAACACGATATGTTTATGTAATGCATTTCAGTAGTATTATACTATCGTGACTGAAGGGTTAACTGCTACTTTTACTCCACTCTCGAGTCATATTTAAACATGTCTTTTGATCTATATGTCAATGCGAAAATGTATTCAACATTTGGGACTAGTATGATGCCTTGTCGCGGCGATCCTTATTTTAATCAGTATTTTCTGTTTGACGAGTTTTATCTCGGCGAGTTCTCAAGGTTCCATCCCCTCCTCTAAATATGGCTATTAAAAGGACATAAAACAAAAATAGATAAAAACGTTAACCAAACCAAGAAACTATGAGGTGAATGTATAGAGCGTTTTGAATGCAACTTTTCAACTCTCTAGCAGTCTGATGTTCCTTTACAATGTATGAAGTACTAAATGTGTTTTCCCTAACTTTACAGGTTATAGGAGCTGTGTGTGTCCACCGCCGACTGCGAACCACTGGTAATGTGTTCATCGTCAATCTGGCTATAGCGGACCTCGTGGTGGTGGCCATAGTACTGCCGTATAATATTGTGGGTGAGTATTTCGTCGTCTTACACTTGTACACCTCCTCCTTATTTCTTAGCTTTCCTCCGATAAAATCAACAAGTAGACAAACATATAGGAGTTAGTCCGACATCCAATGATTATTTTCCCATTAGCAAGGTATCAGTTTTTAACGTTGTGCAGAAACATTGACGAAATATGAGTTGAAATGACGAAGAAGACTATCGGCACTTTTTGTGGTCGATGTAATAATATGGTATATAATTGTTTTTTGTTTACCATATTTGTGTGTGGTCATACTACATTTATCATTTGAGGACAGTATGTTATCAGAGACTGACATGGTCGACTTTGATAAAAAAAAACCTGCAGTATAAATCCTTTATTTAGTTTTTATAGATATTCGTATTATACTTAGTTTGCTAATATATTTTATTTGATTTGAACGTCACTCAATTAAATTGGACATCATGATAACCTTATTATAATGCCATCATTGTGTGTGTAATAGGTCCATATTTAGTATTATCTGCTTACAAGTTTGTCTTGTCATGACAATTGACATTTGTGTTTTGTCATTCTAAGGATGCATGTAAATCAACAAAATATCTTAGTAATGATTGTCTATGTGTCCAAAGGGTTATCAAAAGCTTGCATAATTATGTAGTTGATTATTTCTTGGTATTATCTATTAGTCACATCCCCTAAATAGATCTCGCGTTGTGTCATAAGAGGTACTTGATTGACAGACTTCATTTCAGATAAGATGACATCATTATAAAATGACCATGTTTGTTAAAAACATAAAATAGAGGATGTGATTACACCAATGAGAGATAGACATACAGTATGGCGGGCTAATTAGAAATCGGAGACGCCGAGGAATATGGACTGCAGTTTTATGAGTTGGTGCTAATTAGAATAGCTATGATGTTTAATGTTAACAAACAACAGTTTCACTGCAAGCAGGTTAATCTGTAAAATTAAGACTTAAACAAAAATAGTATAGCAAAATTTTAAGAAGAGTGAGGTCGATGTATAAATTAGAACACACGTAATCAGCTTATCTTCGTTGAAGCACGTAGCACTATGCGAGTGAAATAACAGAGTAATGAATGAATAAGTTGATTATCCGTCCTTATCAACTGTTCATTGGGGAAGTTGTTCTATGTAATAGTGTTGATTAATAAACCCCTGCCGTCATATGACCTTATTTCAGTTTAGTCGATCATCTCGATGCCTACGTTACCTAATATGACCTAAATATTCGACCATCTTTGTTTCTAAGTCACTTTATATATATCTACTGTAGATCATAACGGTCTTTTTCTATTCCTTCTTGGTCTCCTGAGATTGCGTTTTAGTACGCTACTTCTAGCTTTTTCAATGCTGATTAAGTTTCTTTCCCTCATTTTATCAACAAACAAAGATGTATAAGAGAACATATTTGTCTGTGAAAACATTTAAACTGCTCGACAGCTGTTCTAGTGGTACACCCCGGCGGACTTTATACATTCACCATAGGGTTCTCTGTTAGGCGTAGGCACATTCATTAGCACTACACAGATCACATGTAATAGTATCTTATTCAGAGATAAGCAAGATTTTGAAATCTAGAAACATATTCAACTTAGAAATGATTTTCATAGGTTTTGCATATATTTGCTTAAAAACAAAATTTAGAAACTAATAGGGACATGGCAATAGGAAACCACTTATTTGAGATCTATGTGCTCCTTGTTCGAGTCATTAGTTGCTGGTCAGGAAGGTCAGTACTTTGGCTTTTATCAGCCTTGGAAACCTGACAGCTATGTGAATTAGCACAGCTGTTGAGAAAAGAATAGGCAGTCAAACAAACGCCCTCAATCACAATAGAACATATCTTTAGATACTTACATGTAACATCTCAATAAAATGAAAAGGAATGCTATACTGAAGTACCTGACCACTATGTGTTTTTGTTTTAATTTTCAATATTTCTTGACAATATTAAGTATTTTGTTACAATTTCAAATTACCTTAACTTAATTGTTCTGCGTTCGTTATTCAGATACCAAATAATGTTTTGTCTATGAAAACTAGTTTCAGTGTAAACATTAAAAATCGTAAATTAAAACGACTGATTACTATCAAAGTTCGTTACATCAAACAAACGTGTGAACAGTTACGCGTAAATTTCTCGAAATCACGATATAGAGCAGCGCATTATTGGCAGCTCGTGACCAACATAAACTACCTCCTCCCAGGAGATTTCCATTTCCCGGAAGTTTACACCCAAGATAGTTTTGATTGGTTACAAAAAACAACAGTAATGCAAATGCTGAATCAAACTGTAATAGAAATGTTTGTTTTGCTGCCAATAAATCGATGTCAACATTATAATTTGATGACATGAAATTGATTGAATACTCGTCCATGCAAGGTATTATACGACATTACACAAAGACTGCGGTGCCAAAGCGGGATACTACTGTACTTAACATTGTGTTTTACTACAGACCTTCGTCATTGTAGAATCCATGATGAACAAAGCACACAATCTCTAAATCGAAACCAAATGAGAAACAATATCATAATCAAAAGAATATGCTCATCACAGTGTTTAGACATCACGCTAAATATTATTCTAAATGAGCTTGGAGAATTTTCAAGGTTTACATCTAAACACGTTCTGCTATAAAACAATGAAAACGAAAACATTTGATAATGCAATATATCGCTAAAACGAATAAAAAAATCATGAAAGTGTCAATCTCTTTGAATTGCAACAAGAAAATTTAGCTTGAATATATCATTATTATCTTGATGAAAATATGACATTTGGATACGATCATGTCGGAAGGTGTCCATAGTACAGGGAAGTTTGTTTGTGCCGTCATAAGAATATTTACAGTTAGGGTTGTTTTTTTTCTGGTAAATTTTTTTCTGTATAAACAAGAGGCCGTCCTATATCTTTGGTGGTACATACCTACATCGTCTGATAATTGATTTAACGATTCACCTCTTTATCAAACGGCGTATGCTAGATCGCTCCACACTGTACCAAAACATCCCAATACATAATAAAGTACTAATGACTCATATACAACGCAATGTTGTCTCTCTGTATTCGCCGTATAGATGGTAACACGATGTGGTCCTCATTAAAACACGGCATCGCCTGTTCAAGAAACAAAACCATGGGTGAAATTACGATCTTGGTTGGAATGAGACATTGGCGTTGAGGAATACTTTGGAAAAAAATCCTTGATAAGTAAACGGAATCATACACGTACATTAAACGTATTTTATCTTGTCAAGTAGTGTGGAAAATAATCATAAACATTAACTGTCGGGTTATGAAAACGTTGACAAATTACGCGCATTTACATAAATATGCTTGCTATGCTTGCGTTATTCAGTAACAAAATCGTTCGAGAGATTTTCAAAAAGTCTAAAAACATTTTTGGCTCCGACTGGGAAACATGGAGCGAAGCAAAATTAACAGGAAAAAAAATCATATCTCAATACGAAGAAATAATGGCATTGCTAGTTAAAAAGAGATTCATCCGAACACCATAGTGTACAAATTTTGATAATGGGATTTCCGAGGCATTAAATCAATACGCAACGTCGACATCTCTATTTTGACGTCTTGATTACGCCGGATTTTCGCGCCATTCTATGATTTGTTCTTCATAATACACGAAGAAAAAGAATCAGCCAATCAGAGAGTTAGATTTAGTAAGAAAACAAATAACTACAGTACTGGCAACAGGATATCCTAGCAAGGAACGCTTGTCTACACACGATAACAATATCAACAGACGGCATTGTGAATATCATACAAGGTATATAACAGGCACTGTTTACGCTAGACAGGGGAAAAAACTTGGCAAAGATGTCCAATGGAGATAAATTTTTTTAGAAAAACAAGGATGGAACAGTGATTTTGAGAAAAACAAAACACAATAACAACAACAAAATATCGTTAATAAATTAAGTAAATAGCAACATATGTATACAACACAAGGAAAAGAGACCCGAGAATTGGGATGGGTAAACTCATTTTCGCGATTACAAATGTGATTTGCGCGGTTTGAAATCGAGAGCATTAATCGCCGCAAATTTGAATGCCAATAATTTTTTCTCAATACTTCATTTTGCGAATGTCGTCTGGCATTTGTAGGATATATTGAAATGTAAAGTCATCTCAAAATAAATCCTAGTGCAGAATCTTACATGGCTCTGACAAGAAGACTCGGCTATCTCAACGCAATAGTAAGATTTGCTTGTTCTACCATGATTTTACCTCGTAAGGAATAATTTCAATATCGTACAAAGGCTTTACCATCGTTTACATTATTTACGTTCATTGTGTACCACCACCCTATCAAAGTTAATACTGACCACATAAAATACAGTCTGGGCTAGTGAAGGTAATCAATCAGGTAATGTCCATGAAATTTCACTTCGCTGTCTGAAGTTTCGAGTCGCGCGGCGGACTAGAGAAAACATTGGATTAACTGCCCAGATGAAATGAGGCATGCGCACTTCAATAATTAAATGCTCTGTAACATGATGGCCATCTACTGGAAACACATTATCTGTGAGATAGCAGCTTTGCTCATCCGTCATATTTGATAACGAATTAATATCCGAGCGGTAGGAGCCCCTGGGGAGCGGGGGAGACATTCTAGATAGTCCGGTCGTGTATAACCCACAGGAAGCTGCATGGGTGGATGTGCTACAGACATGGTTTTATCGCCATTACGTATAATAAATTACTCCTCGTATATCACAGTTGTCGACGGCAGTTAGATGGCTCGGAAATAAGTCTCGTGTCGTGTACAAAGACAATGAAATGATCCTCTCAATAGAACAATATGTAACAGTTAATAATGTAATAGTTCTTAAAGGCCATCCATACATGCTGTCGACTGATTTCCTTTGGTCCTTTTAAACGCCAGTCCTATTTTAGGCAGTTATGTTAAGGCTTTCCTTCAAATTTTACAGTCATTTAACTTAAATTTTGTAGGGACGCAATCTCGCCATTTATCAGAATAAAACAAGATATAACGGAAATAAAACTAAAAATGTTAATAATATTAGAATATTTTCTAAATGCTAACAATGGGAAAATCATAATATTAAAAAATTTATGGAAAATCATAATGCTAATTATCTAATGGGAAATCTTAAAGTGAATAGTCGGGCAAAGAAAACCAGTCTAAATGCGTTCATTGGCCTTCCAAAAGTTCTCGCATATTAATACGACGGTCAAGTTCTGCTTACGTTTCCCAGTTCTGACCATTAAAGTAAAGGAAAGTTGAAATCATTGAAAGCGAGGCTGCGTGGAAATGTAACCACGGACATAGTCAGCCGGGAGGACGTTCTAGGATTCCCATACTTTAAATTAATTTCTTCGTACGCAGACAATTTTTGATGAGAGATTTTATTTTTCTATTTTATAAGAAATTATACTGGATACATTCACACCATTTTTACCGACTTTAGCTATCCTTGCCCGACTGTTCACTTTAATGCTAATACTCTAATGGAAAATCTTAATGCTAATTAGCCAATAGCAAATATCTGAATACTTATAATCTAATAAAAAATCTAAATACTAATAATCTAATTGGAAATCGCAATACTAATAGTCTAATGGGAAAATCTTCTTGCTAATAATCTGATGGAAAATCTTCATGCTAATAATCTATATATAGCTAATGCGAAACCTTAATGCTAATTAACCAATGGCAAATATCTTGATACTTATAATCTGGTAAAAAATCGGAATACTAATAATCTAATGGGAAATCATAATGCTAATAATCTAATGAAAGGTGAATCTGCAGTTTAAATATTTATTTTCTCAACTTAGAGCTTGATATCAATGGAAATAATTTCATCAATACCACTTTTTTCAATTGGTTGATCGTAACGAAACTTACCGGCAAATGAATTAGATAAAGATTTACCATTATTTGATAGTCGTACTGGCTCTGTTTTATCCGAAATAAATATTGCTCCCAGTGAAATCTTAGACATCTTAGATATATTAAATGTTAAAAAAGCGTCAGGCCCTGACGGTATAAGTCATAAAATGTTGAAGTTGGCCTCAAATGAAGTTTGTGTGCCTCTGTCTATGATATTTAATTTTTCCCTTTCGTCTGGTGTATATCCTGACGCATGGAAAATTGCTCATGTTATGCCTATTTTTAAATCTAATGACCCCAGCATTGTGTCTAATTACAGACCAATATCTCTTCTAAGCTGTATAGGTAAATTATTTGAGCGTGTAGTATATAAATACATCTATAATTTCATGATTGATAATGACTTAATCTATAAAATACCAGGCAGGATTTTTATCCATGCATTTTACCTCACATCAGCTTATTGAAATCTACCACTCAATAATTACCTCCTTAGAAAAGTATGAACATTCCATTTTAATATTTTGTGATTTTTCGAAGGCTTTCGACAGGGTATGGCATAAGGGTCTCATACATAAGCTGAACAATTACGGTATATCAGGTCAACTTCTTCGATGGATAAGTAACTACTTGAGTAACAGAAAACAAGCGGTTTTTGTAAAACAATCATTATCTTCTTTTAAAACAATACTTGCTGGTGTTCCTCAAGGTTCTGTACTTGGACCCTTGTTTTTCCTGATATACATAAATGATATCTGTTGTAATCTTGCTTCTCTAACTAGGCTTTTTGCAGACGATACATCACTCTCTTACTCATCCTCGAACTTACTTCTAATCGAGAACGAAGCACAATCGGACTTAAGGAAACTAGAAATTTGGTCGAAAGATTGGTTGATGAAATTCAATCCCATTAAAACAGAGGCTCTAGTCATATCTAATCGTCAGTTACCGTATAACCCGTCCCTTACTTTTGATGACACTCCCATTCATTTTACTAATAATCACAAACACCTCGGTGTTATTATAACTAACGACTGTAAGTGGAATATCCATATAGAATATATCACAAGTAAAGTAACTAAATACATAGCAACCCTACGCAAACTTAAACTAATTCTAAAAAGAAATAACTTGGAAAAACTGTATCTCACTTATATAAGACCTTTGCTTGAGTATGCGTGTGAAGTATGGGACAACTGCGGAGTAAATAATTCTTTAAAACTTGAAAATATTCAGTTAGAAGCGGCAAGGATTGTTACAGGGCTTCCAGTTTTTACTAAAACTGAGTTTTTATACCGCGAAACCGGTTGGCTGCCACTTTCTAAGAGACGTGAAGCTCGTAAACTTTCGATGTTATATTCAATAGTCCATGGTATGGCACCAAGTTTCCTCATAGATATATTGCCTGATGATGTTGGTAATTTAACCCCTTATAACTTACGAAATGCATATCAAATAAGAGAACACACTACTATCGGTTACAATTATCTCAAAGTTCATTTTTTCCCTCTACTATACATCTTTGGAATGTTTTAGACCATAACATTAGAAATTCTCCTTCCATAAATTCTTTTAAACTCAATATGATGAAATCCCTGAAAACAAATTCAAACTTTAATTTTCCTTTTGCAACATATGGACCAAGAAAACTTAATATCCTCCATTGTCGTCTAAGAAACCGAGCAAGTTCCCTAAAATATGACCTTTTTAGAGCAAATCTTACCGATTCTGCATATTGTCAGTGTGGACATCCCTGTGAGGACAGCTATCACTTCTTTATTGTTTGCCCTTTGTATGCCAATCATCGAGCACTTCTCAACACTGATTTATCGTGGTACGAAGGCGCCATTAACATTGATATTCTATGCAAAGGTGATCTTAACATTTCAATCATTAATAACATGAAAATTGCAAAAGCTGTACAGCAATTCCTGGTAAGAACGGGTAGATTTGATTGATCGACTCTCTCTCTCTTCATCTATCTTTTTCTCTCTTTCTATCTCTCTCTCTTTCACACTCTCTCTCCCCCTCTCTCTTTCGCTCTCTTACTTATTTCCTATATCATTACAAGTTGTCAAGATTTTTTTTCCCATTTTTCATCGCTTGTTTTATATATTATAATGGTATCACACGAATACTAATAGTAGGGACTAATCTCTATCTTTCTCCCTCTCTCTTACTAGTTTAATGTTCTTGGTGTTTTATGTGAATTCATACTATTTTATTCCATGTAATCACGTGACTATTCATTTATGTATGTTTATATTTTCTATATTTCAGGAGAAGTCGCATATAAGTTGGTAAAACTTAATGACTTATCCTTTTGTCATTTTATGTCAATAAAATATGTTTAAACTAACGAAATAAAAAGTCTGGTTTAATTTCAAAATAGCCCTTGTCAGAAACATTGATATTAGCAAGTAATATTTACAGTGTTATAAATTGTTATTTGCTAACGTTATTGGATCTTTAGCTGTACTCGATGGCTTTGGTAATTTTTGAACACTATTCTTATTCATTATTTTAATTTTAATTTTTATTTATTTATTTATTTTTGCATTCTGGTTTAGTTTTATGCATTAGCTGTTACCGTCCTGCCTCATCAACATGTTCAGTACCTGAAATCGCGCTCCAAAAATAAAATGAAAGTAACATTTAAATTTTTTAATTAGTAAATTGTAATATCTTGCATTGCAGGGATTGTGATTGGTCCAGAACATTTCCTGAACTACGAGGGCATATGTCACGCGGTCGCAACAATCTGTGTTTCCGCTTGCGCATGCTCCATGATGACGCTAGCGGCTATTGCCCTTAATAGGTAAGTAAAATTATTTGTTCATATAATACACGTATCGATAATAACAAACAACATTCAAATTACGCGTCTAGTTCAAAATTCGTGAATATTAATTAGGGTCATTATTATGAATTAAAATTTATTTCAAGGATGAAGAAACAAAAACGCATTCTTTAACAGTTGCCAGTACATAGATATATTCGATAATTTCCAGTAAAAGAACACATAGTTGATACATCTAATGTTCATAGGGCCTTGTAGTAAAATGTGATATCCTGATTTCCCCCAGTTTTATTAAGTCTAGTTATGAACAGTTAATGTTGAAACTACATCTTCATGTAGACTCTTCCACACTCTCGGTATTAATTGTGAAAGAGTTGCTGCGTAAGAGTTTTGGTGTTCCCTTTGCTGATATGTCTAGTTGATACATCTGCCCTTACTTTTAGCAATGTACATTCCTATTTATCATAAAATATTAATCATTATTTTGAAAAGTTCAATCATATTCCCCTTTATCATTCGATATGACAACGTTAGTAGATTTAAAGTTTTAAGTCTTTCAATGACTGCGACACAGCATATCGCCTGTAAGTTGTACATATACTTCAAATTTCTTTATATTCCCTACAGGTACGTGTTCGTGTGCCGGAACAAGTATTACCACCGGATATACAATAAGTGGACCACGCCCATCATGTGTTTGTTTCTATGGATACTTGTGCTCTGTATTGACATGCCGAGTTACCTTGGGTGGGGCGGACACGCCTACGACTTTCAGACAATGGGATGTTCATTCGACCGTAGCGGTCACCTATCGTACGTTCTGTTCCTAAGTGTGGCCATTTATTGGGTGCCTTTCATATTAGTTTTTATCTGCTATATTCTCATCTTCAAATACGTCCAGAAAAACCGCAAGCAACTCCGAAAGGCTTTTTCAAGAATATCTTGTAATAATGCTGCAGTGCTCAATACGAGGCGTGAAGAGGAAATCCGAATGGTGCGGACATTTTTTATTGTTGTTGTTGTGTTTTTAATTTGCTGGACACCATATGACCTTTTGGTGTTGTTTGACAGACTGGATGAGGCGCCTCGACTTCTGTATATAATTTTACTGACCATTGGTCATTCGAATAGCGCTCTAAACAGTATTTTATATGCCAGTACAAACCGTCGATTTAGACGCGGTTACTTGGAATTCATCTCTATTATAACTCATTCACAGTGTTTTAGGAAAGGTGGAATAGATTCACACGCTTTTAATTCGACAAAGAATGGACTACCAGCTTATCTTAAAAATAGCTCGGACGAAAATAGTGGTACCGGGTTAGCCACACCACAGACTAATACATCTCAAGCGTCTCCGAGACTCAAACGCTGAAGGTACCAAGATATAAGTGATTTGCCATATTTTATATTGAATGAGATAATAATTCAGAATATAGCTATGCATGACGTGAAAAGGTGAAAGTGGGTGCTAAATGATTTGGTTTATTGTGAATGTTGGACGCAATAATGTTATATATATATATATATATTTAAAATGGTGTTAGATTGATATACGATATTATCTTCGTGATTATTCATACAAATTTATGGTTTATTTTATTTTTCAATAAGTTTGGCGATAATAAAAAAGTAATCTCGATGTTACCGAATCAGGACTCAGTTGTCATAAAGGTTGATATGACTTAATGGTTTTGTATAGATACTATTTACTTTCAAATACTAGAAATAAGGTAGAACGTTGGTAATTCAGCGGTCTTCGTTAGGCTGACGAAAATTGCTGGATAACTAAAAGGTTAACAATAGAGAGACATATTATACAGTGAATTACTGAACTCAACTTGCATTCATGTTTCACCTTAAAGAAAATAAGCAAAAAGGACTTCACTTTAATATGTTTATAAAAGGTTTATTATAATACAAGCCATTCATTTATATACATTTTAAAACATGAATTGTGTTTGCATGTTCTCGGTTCTGGTCTAAGTTACTTTTTGTATAATATTATACTCGCATTTATAAATACTTACAACCTAATTAAATTTTACATTAGCAATGTGACCTAGTGAAATCCTTCGTTTCAAGCATATTTGTGTTATTGCTGAATTATAAAACTAGTCATTAGAAAATCACGTTCACTAGAAAAGTGAACAGATCATTATCCCTGATGTCTATGTGTTACATATCGTGTCGTGTTTAATTAGTCTGTTCAGTAAACAATAATGATATGATATGTTATTGTTATGCGTATTGCTATCCACATATGTTCCATAATATGTATTATATTTACACGAGCAAATTCATTCTTCCATGTACGCCATCTTCTCATAACCATGTCATCCTTTATAATTTGAACTGCAATAACACAATCTTAGTCCCACAACTTTTCAATACACATTTATTGTCATTTTCATAAAACTTTTTTCATTGGTTAATATTAAATTAAGTCTTATTGTAATTGTTATTTTGAATATTGCCTTCAATAAACTTGCATGAAGTTGTACTTATATTTAATGTAGGTGATTTGGACTTGTCATCCCGGACATTCGTGGATCTCTGAGACTCCAAACTTTAGATCAAACTCTATACAATGATTATCAATGTGGTTCTGGTAATACTGTATGGCATACATTTGGTGTCTGCTGCCATTGTTATGAAAATATTTGAGTAACATTTTAAAGTCAAAAACTTTTAAAACTTATTTGTTTTTTACATGTTTTATTTGTTTTATTTTATTCATCAGAGTAAATATGATCAGACATTTCTATATATACAAGTCTGTATGTTTACGTAAATAATGTTGATGAATTAGCCTACAAGTGTAATTCTTTTCAGGTTGGTTTACTTCAATCAGATGAAATTATATCAATATTTTAAGATCCAAGGATATAATATAATACCATCACATACATATATAATGTCATTATAAATGAGCAGTTGTACTACCGGCTCTGTTTTATAACCACATAATGAGACTTGGTAACTGACTCAAGATCAAACAATAGTTTGTTGAAGGTTTTCGTCACATAAACTAACATATTTTATTTCTTAAGTAATGTCTACATACTTTATTGAGTACATTAGGAATTACATGTAGTATTATATTTATTTTTCAAACATGAACAATGCTTTATTCAGTCTTTGCCTATTAGAGAGTTAGTTCCATTGTGGTTATGTATCCATTGTGACGTCATTATTTTGTGGGCGCAATTCACGTCGTTTTCTCCGAAAAGTAGGATATGACATCACGCTCGCAAACATATGACGTCACAACCAATACCGATACGCAAGGGCAGATAACTCTGTAATATCCAGATACAGAATAAACACTAGCGGGATCAAACAGCAGAGACCATTCATCCCTTATTAGCACTTTCAATGTCTACACAGCTAATAATTTTTCACGTGAAATATGTGAACTTCTCGCGAATTTCTCACGGGAAAAAATGTATCCTGATATTCGCGTGGAGAAATATTTGCTGTGTCCACCATTCAGACCTTATAGCTACTTTTGTGATAATTTATTTGCCATTGTTAATATGTCTCATGCGTTATACATTAAACTATTGTTTTACGAAAACGATGTACGTCTTTCTGTGTGATTGTTATTTATCTGATAGAACATATTTTCACTCCAAAAGGAAGAATGCAAAAATTGCAGCAGAAGGCTCCAGATTATGATGATTTCTTGACTCCATTTGGTGGTGATGATAGTCTCTCGATAGAAGATACACCATGTAACATGTCAAATCAGGTATACAACCACAACAGTTTCAACAGTTTATTTGGTTTCCTCACATACATGAAAATGTACAACATGAGGTATTAAATTACATTCCAAATTAAATTAAATAAAAACAAAAAAGTGAGAGAGAAAAGATGCATGCAATTACAACAGTTTCTTTAATAAGTTTACTCAGAATGATGCATATTCCATTCAGTAATGTTTTATGACAACCTGATAACAAACCTTTCATCTTATCTATCGATGGATTTTTACTGTAGTACGATATGGGACATAATTATCTCTCATTTCAACCATTCTTGTATCCATACATTTAAACAAATAATGAAAACTCATCCACTACAAAGTTATGTTAACTGTGACCTGGTTCTGGAAAACCGCACTTTGTTCTATTTCATCAAAAGTTTTTTTTTTTAATAAATTCAATCCATTTAAAGTCATACATATTATTAAAATGGAGCTTAAACATCAACTGGTAAATATGTCTACTAAGTTTTGATTTATTCAATAAAAGTGAGTTATAAAAGTTTATTATTCTTAACTTAACTATTATTTCAAGAGGGTATCGACCCAGTTATCCATTAATCATAAAAGTATGAGGTGTAGATCTTAAACCTATATTCGTTTACAAATTTCAAGATTTATTTGTTCAATGGTTTTCATGTTCTCGTAGCCCCATATTTCAGATCCATGTAACAATATTGAGTTACTAATGTATCAAACAGTTTTAATTGTAAGTCAGCCGGTTGATGTTGATTTTGTATCTTGCGATATATTAAAAAATTTGTGCTTGCTCAGATAGCTTCTGTTTGCATTTCAAAACATTACCATCATAATTAAATGTTAGCTAAAACTATCAACCTCTTCAATGACTTGACCATTGAACTTAAATTCATGATAATTGTTAGATTTGAGTTCAGAAAATATAATTGTTTTTGTTTTCTTCACATTTACCTTATCATCATTTTACAGTATTTTTGAAAAACTTCAAAGGCTTTTTTCTCATCATCATCATTGTCATTCATTTCTTTAAAAAAATCCAAATCAATGTCAAAGTCCTTGCACTTCTAATGCTTTTGAATGATTTTCCAAAATTCTTTTGGGTTGTGTTTGGCATTTATACGTAGATCTTGAGCGGATTTTGATATGTATTTATCATAGCTTTTTTATTTCATTTCAAGTAAATTAGATACAAACTAGACATCAAGTATAATTTTTATTTAACGAATACCTTTGAAATACCCTAGCGCAAACCAAAACAATATCCAGTAAGTCAAAATAACATCGATATTTGGAATGCATCAATCACGAAAGGGATTTGAAAGAAACTCGCACTTCAAACTCCTAAGACACCACATACACGGGAGGCCGTTCTTACAGATGCTCCACCGCCGACAAAGCATAAATGATATTCCTCAGTTGAACAATAATTGGTGTTTGATCGTGTATATATATGTCTAATTAACACAAAAATAATATAAAATAATTCATTTCGCCTTTGGTGCATGCGCAATCGGTACTTCCTTTCATATAGGATATATTGACACAGATTTTTTTCGGGATGCAATTAATTATTTTTCATATTTTTATCTTGCAGTAAAATTAGAAGCTCAAACTTTTCAATGGTGGTAATGGTGTAAAGTAAATAACTTTTGTAACTGAAGAAAAATACTAAATCGTCTACTCCTGTTTTTTTATAGTGAAAAAATACCATTTGTCGGCGGTGGAGAATCTTTAAATGATCTGTTGGAAGGAAGGTCAGCTTAAAAAACCAACAAAAATGTCATATGAAGCATGAAATAATGATCGAGTGTTTGTTCAGTAAAAATATTAAAAGTCCACAGCGATGCCAATGGTGAAATACATTGTTTATTTCATTGACGGATGTACATTCATCATAAACCGTTCGCTAAATATATTTGATTTATGATATTTCCGTCCTATTAACAGTCATGGTCATGTAAGGACGGCCTCCCATGTGTGAGGCTGTGTCAGTGGAGACGTTAAGAAGAGATTTAGATAGGAGGAAGAGAAAGGATAAGATCCTGAATTTAGTCGCCTTTTACGATCATGCAATATGGGTAGCAGGTACAATTCTAACGCCCTAACTTGTAGGGCAACTATATAACGATATGTATAAACGAGCACAATCTGTAAATTGCATTTCTTGACCTTTGTTAACCCCGACATGTCTTCAGTATATTAAATAACCAACTCCAGTCTATATTTAGTTTGACCTTTTGCTTTACCTTCCTGTCTTCCCAATATTTCACCACCTCCTTAATTTATGCCATACCTTCCCTAATTAACGACCTCCGTCTCCTTCCTCAAATCTAACACATTCCTCCTTAGACATTGCACTATGAGCTACCTTTACACTATAGGGCGTCAGGTGATCTCTTCATATGTTTATGAGTCATGCGGTTGTTTTTATGACCAAGTTCAATAATTTCGAAACACTATATTTCAATATCAGGAAAATTATCGTTTGGATACACAAGCGGTAGCGTTTAACACATGTGTTCCTAATGTTGAAAATGCCAGATCGCCAAGATTTAATGCAAACAACATCCGCGATATTTTCGGAACCATGTGTTGGTTAGCATTACAACTGATACCTCTATTTGTGATCTCGCACTTCAAACGCTCCTTCCTTACGTTACATAGGTTCAACAAAGGACAGTGTTATGTAACGCATTCTCGATCTTAAACAAATAATTACAGAAGGAGGTATGCCTGCTTTAAGTCTCAAACTTAAAAATAGAACCGCAAGAAATTTCACATATATCATCTACGTTGTTTCAGTTACAGTAGACAGATATTTTTAGAATTAAAAAGAACAAGTTCAAAAGCTTTTTCAATATTTTAGGTTTCCTCAATTTTTTGCTTTCGTCAAATCTGCTGATTAACTCCATCGCGACATCCATGTCGTTGTTTGTCTTTAGCATCTTAATTTTCATTCATATTCAAGTTTAATTTATAATCTCGACTTCAGCGTTTCTGTAGTCATCTTATTTTTGTGTTTCGTTTGCATTTTTTTCAAGATTTAAATCTTACATTGGTGTTCCATTACCTGTCTCGAACATTATCATTCATTTTTAGAATTCTCATTGCTCTATTACGATTGTCATCCCGTTTTTGCTCTGTCTCAACAATACTCATCCAGGTTTGCTATTTCTTTAGTTTTATCGCGACTATTGTTATCCCATCGTAGTGTTTTATTCGTTCCATTTCATCAACTATGATCCAATTCTGGTTTATTATGATCTAATATTCTGGGTTTCCGTTCGCTCCATTTCAACAGGTATGATCCAATTTGCTCTGTTTATGATAAAATTTTCTAAGTATGGTTTAATTTTCTGTTTTTAGTTCGCTCTATTTCAATAGGTATGATTTAATTTACTGTTTTAGTTCGCTGTATTTCAATAAGTATGATCTAATTTACTGTTTTTAGTTCGCTCAATTTAATAAGTATAATTCAATTTTCTGTTTTTAGTTCGATCTATTTCAATAAGTATACTTTAATTTACTGTTTTTAGTTCTCTGTATTTCAACAAATATGATCCATTATTCCATTAGTTCGTTCAACTTAAAAAAAATGTACGATCCAATATATGTATTCTGGTTTTTCTTTCGCTCATTTTCATAAATTCTGGTTTAGTATTATTCAATATCCTAGTATTTTGTTCGCTCAATTTCAACAAGTATGATCTAAATATGGTTTTTCATTTGTTCTTTTTCAACAACCTATTTCATCAATTATCATCCCATTTTGGGTTTTCGTTCGTTCAACAACAATGGTCAAATTATCCATATGTGGCGTTATGTTTGCTCCATTTTGATGTGTTGTGTGCCCTCGTCCGAGATTTGAATTTTTGATATCTTTAGTCTTTTGCACTTTTGCAAATTCAGGAAAACCCGTAAGTTGACCAGATGGTCCGGATGTTTAGAGATAGTGTAAAATATGCCTTTTTGTCGTCTGCTAGCTCTATGGAACCGTCCTGATAAAATGGAACTTTTTTGTTCAATTCTGACGTGTTAGATAGGCGAGACACAAATTGGCTTGAATTTAACTTTGCATTTCTCGCTGAACCACAGGCGTCTGGTTCTGATTTTGGAAAAAAATATGATAACATATCCCTACTATGTTCATATAGTATTGGTAGGCTATTAAATTTTTTCAAAACCAGGAAAAGATACCTGTGGCTAAACCAATCTGGCCCCGATTTCTCGAAACTAACATAAGTTATTGATTTTCATATAAGTTACATAAGGAGAAAATCTTAAGTTTGAACAGAAGTATGCAATTTCGTTTCGAGAATCGGGCCAGATGTGGTGTAAGATACAAAGTAAGCGAGACATATTGGCTTAAATTTAATCAAACTGGCGTGGTGTTAGATACCGACTAAGTAGGCGCGAAATTATCTGGCATTAGATACGCTGTAGTATGTAGGCGAGGTATTCCACTAGTTTCCGAACAGGAATTGTTTAATTGCCCTTATAACTGATGCACTGGTAGGGAGGAGTGGAAAAGGAGCCATGAGTAATTGTACACATGTGATTGCCGTTTATATTTACTGCCATTGCTGTGTATTGGTCGCAATGGTGACCGTCGGGTAGAGAGATTATTGTAGTAAAGTTTAATGCAGAAAGACATTGTATCTTCTTTGAAATTGTTTATATTAATTTGGTGTATCAACGAATATTTGAAAATTGCATGATTTTGCAAGGTATACAGAGTGGTTCTCAAAACATGAGTGTTTATGAAATAGGAAGAAAAATGGCCAGTGGTTGGTTGAAAGGGAATAAATATCGAAGCATCGAAAATGCAACTAAGTAAATTATTAACAATTTCGGTTTGTTTAAACTGAAGTGATTGGAATAATGACAGGTACATGTATTGTATCTTCCATCCATACAGCCATTTTGTATAACTGGCTGCATTGATACCACATAATATGTGTAAATAAATGATATATAAAAAAGGATTTTTTTTATTAGTTCAGGAATTTCCAACTGTGATTTGCAATAAATCAAAACAACTATCGCCAACCCGAAGGATTGTAATAAGCAACGTAAGCACATTTATTAGGACAGCGTTCAATTGAGTGATTACTGTGTTTTAAATCATTCTTTGGTGTTGAAAACATCTTATCGGATCAGGCCATCCCGTGTTATATTTAGAAGCTTGTCAGCATTAATATCTCGCGGTTGTAAGTCATGTATATAGACACTTCAAATATTCTATCAACTCTTTACGTGATAGTGTATCAAAATTTAATAAAACATGGCCTTCAAAAAACTATTTATCGTAGATTTCTCTTATGCTCCAGTAGAAACTGTATCATTGCTGCCACTTGGTACACGCTCCAGTTTTAATGCCATGCTTGATTCATTTTATACATGCACCCTAGCTGAGAGCTAATTGGAACGTTCTTTTGTATAAAACTAGGTCAGAGTGTTATTCAATTAATGCAAAACTAAGTATTCTACATTGATTTATTAGAAACTGCGCACTATATGATCATTTTTTAAACAATAGTGTGTGCTTCTTCAAACTTGTAAACAAGTGACATATCTTTTTGACCGGTCGGTCCTAAAATGCTTCACAACAAGGGTTCTTTGAGACGGATCCCAAATTCGACAGACTTTCTGAGCAATCGATGAATTCAAAAATTGTTAATTGCATATATTCCATAGTTAAATGACACGACATAATGTTTCTGTTTTGTTTTAGAGCGTTGCCATGTGGCCATCCCATCTGGTCACATTATACCAACACCAACTCCTGCCAGAAACTGACATGAAGTGTAAAATGGCCTACCAACTTCACGTCAGTAACAGAGTTGTAACACCTACAGGTGTGTATCTTGGCATGCATATCTTGTTATCGACCCTAACCTGATTCAAACACTTAACTTTACCACCCTTGAAAACACATTTAGGCCCTTTCAAATCAAAGACTAGACCAGTCGATTATGAAACTTCAGGGGCAAATGAGTTTGTTTGTTTGGTTAATCAACGTCCTATTTACAGCTATGGTCATGGGGCAAATGAGTAAATGGAGAACTTTTCGGCAAACCTTTACTGATGCTGACTTTTCACATGCATATAATTGGCACAGCAACACCTATCTATACTATAATCATTAACAGATGTACCAAGGCTGTCATGGTAACCAGATTAATATTATTTACAGTTTTGTTTTTAACATTCCACAGATTAATTATTTTATATTCAATAACTGAACCACACAATGTACCCAATCAGAACACTTTGCTCACTTCTGTGAATGTAGGTTTTAGGGAATATGTTAGTGATCCAATTGAAGATGTACAAACTTCTTTATTCTGACATATTTTGACCAGTATCACCAAATGGCTCATCTATAGTGATTTTATTTGATTGAAATGAATATGAGATTGAAAGGCTTAAAGCATCATTATGTATACTGTATATAAAGTAGTAGACGATTTAGTAAGTAAATAGGTATCACTTGATATGGCTGAAATAAGAACAAAATGCCCGGAGATATTTTCTTGCATTACAGCTGGAACATCAAACTATGAGGGAAAAAACAGCCGAAATATTTATTTATCAGATTTAAATATAGCCACAGAATTCTATCAAACATCTTGCTTCAATGAAAAATTATGATATGATGTACTTGCATACCAGAACAACTGTTTTCTCACCAAAACAACTGTTTTCTCAACATCTCTCTTATGATAATTGAAATAAAATTTTAAATGAACACAATAAAAATGGACAGTTCTCTTCAAAATTGGGAAAATGAAATTATAATATGCAGTTAAAGCCACAAATACTGACAAAATACAGACATGTGTGAAATCACAAAAGCACCCCACAAAACCTGTTACATTATAATGATATCAAAATTGTCAGAATAGTTCTCCCACAATTTCCTCTCTATAGTAAGGTGAAATCCTTTGATCATATACATTATAGTATAAGCTGACCATAAAACAAAAATGCTGTAAAAAATACCTAAATAATAAAAAATATTTTTATCTTAACAAACAAACATCAGTCTGACAGCTAAAGCCAAATTCATCAGTATAACATTGCGAGTGCTACATTAGTTTTCTCAGACTTCCCTCTGTGTGGTCTTCCATTTCACTCTGACAGCACTATCCTATAGGGTATATAGCACTAGGTTGGGGTTTCCAATAATTTCATACAGTGGTTTACTGTATATTATCATTGCTTCAGAGTGTAAAATGGTAGTTTTAATTCTAGACTAAGTTTGACTTGTCCACATAAGTTGTACTGACTTCCATCAGTATATTATGTAAACCATTTATCTCATTTCTCAAATCAAAATTTGACTAATCACTGAAATTTGGAAGGTATCATCTTTTTTTATCATTATTCATTTCTTCTTATAATGAGAAATAGTAATTTGCTGTTACGTAAATGGACATCCAATTTGTCTGTGGTAAAACTAATGTCACCCAGTACATTAGCCTGAAAGTCACCTTGTATTGTAGTTGTACAGGTATAAACTATTGTACAGACACTACCTCGTATTTCTCCAGTCGGCACCAACCACTTATTTCTATCACTATCTGTAGATTGATTTCTCACCGAATCTATAATTTCATTTCTTCAACAACATGTTCCTAAAGTCAGCATTGCTCATCCTACTAGAACTTTGACTGCTAGCACCGTCTCCATTACTTTCTGTTTTGTTAGAATTGTTTTGATTGGTTGAAGGTTTTACTGGTCCACCACTAGCAGGAGCTTTCTTTACAGATCTCGGTAACAACATGAGCTGTGTTCTTGCCTTGCCCCTCCTGCAAAAAATATTAAAAAGTAAACTATAATGCATGACTATAAAGTTCAGTAAAGATAGAGGCTACCATGTGAGTTCAATTATAACAAGGACATAGTCATTCAGATCCCCCGCCAATGGAGATATCAAAGCTGAAGTACGTTTGATTGTGGAGACTTATGTGTATGAAAAAAAAAACAGGAAAAAGGAAGTTGAGCTGAAGAAAGATGGAGTATAATTCAAGTAGAGCGGGGCTGCAATTGTTGAATCAGGTATACAGCCTTGACATTTATATTAGACTATATACACAAAGATGGGTGGAGTTTTGCAAAGTAACATTTACCATTTACCATGATATTTTCAGCAATGTTTCCATGGTAACGGAAAAAGTGCAAAAAATGAAAACCTAAAAATAGCAAAAGGCACTACTAGACCATAAGAACAATGTGTCTATGAAGTTTCATGGAAATAACTTCGTTGGGCGGGGGATAATGAAAATAGCCTTACACAAAAAGGGAAAAACTTCAATTTGAAAATTGACAAAAGCCAATGCCAAAAGTCAAAAGGCAATACTTTTATGTGCCAGAATATTTCAGATGACAAAAGTTCATATTATAATAAATAATACATAAGTGTTTAATTTTCTAAAATGAATATGATCTCAAAATATGCAACATTTTTTAACCCAAAACATATAAACATGCATGCAAAATCTATTTTATTATAATACAAGTACATATGTTCTCATAAAAAATGACAATTACCACTAATGTAGTTGTAAAACTTGAAATTCAGAAGAACTTTTGTTCCTTAATAATTCTATTTCTAAATCTTCTTTCCAAAATGGACAAAACTGCCTTGTACACAATTTTTAACAATTTATTTTGAATTCTAGAAATGTCTTTCAGATATTTGAGATATAAATGCCTTCTCAATGTGAAATCAATGTGAAAGGAATGTAATGTGCATGGGTAAGCATGGACAACATTCAACATTATTCACCAAGATATATATACTTACGACTCTGTTTCCTTTTTCCCGGAGCCTAGCGTTGGTGTGTAGACCGGATCCTCCCGCTCATTCAGCGGGGTTTTACGACTGGGGGGATTACTGATGCTAACGGCGATCGTGTGGTCACCGATCATCATTCCATCTGTTTTAACCACTGCCTGTTTTGCATCTTGCTGTGAAAATTTTGAAAGCAAAAGCGTAAAAAAACATTTGACTATATAAGGATACTTGGTTACAGTAACTTATTACTGTTATGACAATTTGAAAAGGATTGTTCCGGATCCACACATAAGTCAAGTGATAATTTCATATATTTGTGAAACTCCTGGTCTGCATTTGGATACGTTTCTATGGTAACTGGAATGTGTGGACATTTCCTTCTGATGTTGTTCTTCAGAATCAGTAAGTACATAGAAGAAGACAGAAATAAGAACATAATATTATATTAATGACTCAACATCTCCATCACACAGGATTTTAATAAACTCACCTCATCTTCATATTCAACATAAGCCAATCCCTTGGGAGCCCCACTCTTGTATGTTACAATCCTCACATCCTTTATCACACCATGCTGTAATTAATAAATATGTCACTTAAATATGCACCATATCTACAAACTGAAGATAATACGTAATCCCCATGGAAGCCCCATTCTTGTTTGGTGCTGTCAAAAGATCATAATATAGATATAACTTTATCCAAGGCTATTTTGTTTGCCTTAGATCCAATCTCTGGGACTAGAATAGACCTTGATGCAGTTGTTCAATGCAATCTAGGTCAACAGTAAAAAAACCTTTTCCCAAGGTGTTGGGACCAAACTGATGAACTATTTCCCAAGTGCCTAAGACTGAGAGAAACATTTATAGGGATGGTCCCAACACCAAGAGGACAGAGTCCTGACTGTTGACTGAGATGGTATTTAACAGCTGTTTTGTACTGTAACACAATTTTAAACGTGTGTACTGTCTGAGTCTCTGTTGAGACTTTGTTCAAAGAATACTTGGGTTCAGTGCGTCAGCGTTTATGACTTCAATAATCAAGCACATGCAAAAATTCCTTACTAGTCAACATTAGTTTTTGAGATATATTTGTAACAATTTACAAACAATTTCTTGTGAAAAAAAGTTGAAAGCTTTATTTACATTTATGTAGTGAGTCAGGTAACCGTCTAATATACATCTGAACACAAATAGTCTAGTATAGTCTCCAGGTGTAAAGTTACATGGCTTATGTAACTAATAAATGTTAATATAAATGGCAACACCTTTGTTTTATTATAATTTTAATAGAATAATACTGATGATGATGAATTTTTATATGGTAAATACTATAAATCTGGCTACTTCTTAAACAGACGCTTAAGTACCATATGTCTGAATGATGTTTGGAATACAGATGTCAGAAAATGTACTTAAAACAACAATTATAAACAAAAGATGAAACAAAAACATTTCTTTTTATCTGAAGTAGTCAATTCAAATTAAACCTAACGTTTTTTGACATCCAAGATAAAGACTAGAGATCTGTAAGGATCTCAATATATCTGACATGAGTCTAGCTAGCTAGTAAGTGGCGTAGTTAGTGCCACTATAACGAGCCTACAAGGGTTGGTATATAAACTGAGTGTAGTTATTTACCATTACTACAGTAAAACTCTCTTACAACAAATTTCAACAGACCTGGGATTTCAATGTATTATAAGTGTTTAATTACGACCAAAATGAGGCGAATTGGATACAATAACGAGTTTGTTATGAGCAATGAACAAAAAATTGTTATAAAAACGGTCATATTATTTGTAATATTATAAATTGCTACGGAATAAGACTAATTTACATCTGTCTTGTTTGTTATTTTTGACTTATTGTTTGTAAGTACAAGAATGTCTAATGATATATGTAACAACTCTGGTTTGACTGGGCATGGGCATACCCTAGCTATGATGTTTTGAAAACTTATAAAACACTTGTTTATGAAGCCCATGTGGTTGTTCAATGCCGGTGTATCAGACCAATCCAATATCAACTTTCACCTCAATTAAACAAATGGTTTCTAATCGGGAATATATGAACAAAATAATGGGGGAAGTACAAAAAAGAAGAGGCATATAAAATATCCATACCCAAATAAAATCACTGATGTTCTTTTGCCAAATCTAAATTAATGAAATTTGATAATGTTCATACCACTACAAAAATATTTTTGATAGCAGAATTTGAATTCACCAAAAATATACATAATAAAGAATTACATATCATGGGTTACATTCCTATTTTTAGCTTTGATAACATACCTAGGAAATCTGACGTTTTATATTTTTCTTTCATTGTAACTTTATTGTATTGTTTCCTCATTTTAACCTTGTGATCTATAAACCTCCAAGATGTTACAGATTAATGACAATACACTTCCTGTAACAATAGACATTAAGTGAATTAGTCCCCGTAATTGTTTTGTAGCACTGCGTGACTCAAACCATTTGTTGTGTACCATGAGTGACTGTTGTCTATATCCGGGTTTAATATCATTAACAGTTTATGAACATGAGTGAGAAATCAATCATCAAAACTTTCGTTGTAAACTTATTTATAATTATTTACACAAGATCTTGTTTGATAAAGAGTTTCATCAAAACAGGGGTAATAAATTAAATCTAGCAGTCCTATGCATACAATTAAAAGAGGCATGAAGCCCAGGTCTGAAAGTTAATTGGAATAAGACTTTATTATTACACTTCTGTAGTATGAAAGTTAGCATAGCGGGGTCAAAATTTTCGTAGTATCAGCTTAAAAATAAACCTTCTGCAGTTTTAACGATCAGGCATTCAAGGTCTATATGAATAAATCATTTCTCAATATTTTGCAGATGGAATTTTTGCTATCAAAGTAATCTCCTGCAAAATCATGAAAACATCCTCCCGGTGAAAATGAGCAGCTATACAGTATGCTACATATAATTTTTGTCTAACCTACTTACCTATCTATTGTTACTATTGATATATGTAAATCTAACAAAGGTTAGTAACAATATATCTGTTCTAGTCATACAAGTTTTGAATTTTCGAATTTTGTAATTATAGGCTGACCCCATCTCATCTGTTTACAATCCTGATAAACTTTTAAATGATATCAATATACATGTTATATGGGGAATTGGAGTCAGAGAAGAAACATGAATGACCTGACAGGGGTTCCTAACCTCCTAATACTAGCCAAATCAATGGGATTACCAACTAGTCAGTGACTAACAAGGTTGAGAACCACTGCCTCCTTCCCTCCCTTGTAGTCTATGGCCTGAAGGTTCAACTCACATCATAGGTTAACTTTGCATTACATGCAAATGGTTACTGCATGCACAAGTGGAAGTAGATGCAGAAAAATGCAGTCAGATAGCAGCTTGTACCTTGCACCTCAGAACGTTAGCCTATGCTCTATATTTCACAGACATCTGATCTGAATGTTGAGTTAAACCTGGTTTGTTTTGTTTAATGTCCATTTAAGAAAATGCCAGGTTGAGATGGTGGAGGAAAGCCGGAGTATCCAGAGAAGTATCAAGAAGTCAGTACCTGGTAACTGCTCTAAATAGGATTTGCACTCGTGATCACTCGACCCCCGTGACCGCTGAATGTCGGGACAAAACATAACTATATATGGACATAGCCTTGAATGCTTGGGCATCTTAAACAAGACAATGGGCCATTCATCATTCTCTATCATTGAAATGATTATTCCATGAGCCTACATAGCCCTGCCACTAAATATGATTGAATTATAAACAGATCCTCATACTCAGTCCATTTCGGAGGATCTGACAACATCCAATCACCTTTCAGATTGACCAATCAAATTGCTACCTCCAAATTTTGTGACATAGATGAAATAGTTTGTAAATTCTTCCAGAATAATAATCGTGCCTGTAGTCCTTTCGACCAAAGAGCACAACAAGCTACCTGTTTGCATGATGGAACTAAATATATGTTGTTTTCATTTAACATAGCTAAGTGAAGAAAATGTATTGAAATAAAGTATGGGGAGTATAAAGGTCTTCATAACATTACCCCTGATGGGATGTTGTCAGATCATCTATGAAAATAAATCTGTATTTCTGCAATTGTACTGTCACTTTATAAGTTATATAATGCTTGACAATGAATAATATTCATATAAATTATTATTTTATTGTAAATTGCTAATTATTGGTTTACATATAAACCAATCTCCCAAATAACATCAAGCAAAAGTATTGTATATATTCGTATTCAACTGATGTTACATTTATGTAACCTTCAATTCAACAAAAATCATTGTTTTCAGGTTGAAAAATATATACATTCACTGCAACAAATGTCAACAAGCTTACAGTAAGTGTTGCAAGCAACACACGACCCCTGCCATCAATTGATTTTCTAATCTATGGCAAGTTATTGTATGAAGTTTGAACAAATTCTGTTGGTGTGTTGTCAAGTTATCGTCCAGAAACTCAAATTTTTGAAACAATCTTTTTTTAGTAACACTGGCCTTTGTAGTTGACCTTTTGACTCCAAATTCAGTCCCAAACTCTATTTTTCTCATATGCAACCATTGTGTTAAGTTTTATTAAATTCCGTTGATGTTTTCTCAAATTATCATCCGGACATTAAATTTTTTTTAATAATCTATTTTTAGTACCAATGACTTTTGTAGTCGACCTTTTGACCCCGATTTCAATCCCAAACTGTATTTTCCCATATTCTACCATTGTGTGAAGTTTGATCAAAATCCATCAATTTGTTCTAAAGTTATCATATGGAAACCAAATCCGGAGAGACAGACAAACAGACAGACAGACAGATGGGTACAAACACTATAGGCCCTAATAACTGTATACTTAGTTACTTACCGCACCAAACATGACTTGTAGAGCATCCTTACTACAGGTAAAGGGGAGACCACTCACAAATAACTTGTTCCTCTCCATGTTCGTGGAATACTGAAAACAGTATCAATTCATAATCTATAACATTTCTGAAATCCTCTTAAATAGTTTAGATACAGATTCCTGAAGGGTTTAACAATGTTTATGTTTTCAAAGACATTAAAAAAAAAATTTTCATTCAGTTAATTCTAATTGCTTTGAAATATAAATATAAATCTTGCTAAAACCACAAAAGTCATAAATGCCCGTCTCACTACATCTGGTAACACTATTATGGCATCCTCCTCATGGTGACAAAAGTCAGGTATAACTCACCCTAAACTGGGCCTTATTTTTGCCCTTCTCTTCATACTTTGAGACATACATTGGACGGTTCTCTACCAACTTCCGGTCAAGTTTGATGGCATTCATTGCTCCAAACTGAAATATAAGAATAACAGAAGGATACTGAAGTTATTTTCTTCCATCAATTTATTCTTCATTCCCAACAACCTCAACCCATGTTAAGGTATCTCCTTGTCACGTTTTCACATTACACCTGAATGTTTGGTTAACAGAGTGTAGCAGAAATGTGAAGATACGCAGCTAGACTAAGATCAAACCAAGACCTTCCAAACACTCAAGTGAATTTCTAATATAAAGAGAAATTCTACCTATTGAACTACATGGTGGAAAGCAATTAATTAGTCCAGTTCAGTTTTTCATTCCTCCGTAAAAATGCTCTCCAAACCAAATTATAATCACTTACCTCATCTTTAAATTCTATGTAGGCAAAACCTTTTGATTTCCCTTTGAAGTTCTTAGCAATCCTGATATCTGTCAACTCACCACACTGAAATTAAAACATATCTACATTGGTAATTTACAAAATATATTGAAGCATGAGGAGAACTAGTGTATTCATCTATGCTACTCCAAACTGCACATGGAATATAAAGTTTATCAAATGAAATTGAGTTATCATCAACCTTACTCCACTCCCTCATCCTGTATTCAATCCAATAAATGCCACTGTTCCAATAAGTGTCCCCGGCCCTCTTTTTGAGGTCTTAAATTTACCTATCTTGAATTTAAATCTCTATCAAATACATACAGACTGAAAACATTAATTTTATTTCTACTTACTTTTGTTTCATTTATTTTGTAAAATGGTGAATGACCTGATTTGTGCAACAACTTTGTGAAAGGTCTAACTTTGATCCAAATGACAGCCTTCTCAATACAGTGGAACTTGGTTGATACGAACTCGGATAATTCGACAACCCGGCTTAATATGAAGTGCTTTGCCGGTCCCAGCCGAATTCCCTCTTTATCTTTGTTTAAAGAACTCGGATCATTCGAATTCGGAAAACTCGAGGAACTTGGATAATATGAAGTAAATTTTGGGTTCGAATGACAAAAATCATACATAAAATGTTCTGATAACTCGAAATGAGATTTTTTGGACAACGAGATCGCCAAAAATGCCAATTTCTTTTTCATCAAACTGCCAAAGAACGGCATTTCAAAATGTATATCTCCATTTTATTGTTATAATTTTGCAATTAACATCGGCGATTTTGACATCTCTCTTGTTCACATTGTTTACCAAGTAAAGAGATCGTCAGTAGACATGAGAACTCGCTTAATTCGAACACTCAGATAACTGGAAGTTTTATCTTGGTCCCTTTGAGTTAACCGAGTTCCACTGTATTTTGATTTTTTAAGGGGCCTGGGCCACAGCTGTTGTTCAAAGGGTGATTAGATTAATCACTTGATAAGGGAAATCTTCATTTCTCATTGAAAAACCTATTATTATATATATACACCAATATCAGTATACAGGTACAGAATGCAGTTATTATGAATCTTGTAAAAATATTGTAAAGCTAGTATAACAAGAAATAATTTAATCTTGATTTGAAGGGTATTATTATTATACTCACTTATTAAACAACAGGCCCCAAATTCTCGAAACAAACTCATCAAAGTCATCAATTTTCATATAAGTTACATAAAGAGAAAAACTTTTGACTTCATTCTGCACTTTTGTTTCGTGAAATCAGGGCCAGGGCTTATAAATGTATCATTACATATATTGCATGATTTTTTCATAGATTTGGTCAAACAGAGTAAATACCCTTCTACCACAGTAAATTGTGTTATTCAACTCTCAGGCCATTGCATAAATGTGCTGGTTGTTAGATAAATATATTGAAATTCTACTAGTCTATGAGCAATAACACCTTCCTATCTTTTGATTGATCAAAATTTAAAACTGTCAATAAAATATCTTACCTGCGCAAATATTTCCCCTAGTTTTTCCTCACCAATAGAGAAATCAAGGTTACTGACAAAGGCCGTCCTGTTTTGTGTGGCTGGGTCTGTCACAAAGTCTCCCTCGCCAGCGTGTTGTCCTGTAGCACCAGAGTCTGTGTGATAGATATTAACCTATTATTAATCTTGGTTAAATGCTAATGATAATGCCAAAGTTTTATAAGCTTATTGGAATGTCTTGTGAGGCATTTATAAACAATTGTCATACGGCAAAGTCTGGAATATTTCTACAGTGAGTACCAACAAAATAACTTGTATCAAACACAATAATTTCAGTTAAAATGGTTCAGTTAACGAGATTTAACTTATCTTCAACATGATGAAGTAGGGGCGGGTTATCTGTAGATATCATGTATGACATCCATTACATACCCAATTTGGCTTTTTTAGCAGGCGACTCTGAGGTATCCTTGGCTTGACCTTTGAACCCTGGTGGTGGTCCAGCAGACTTTGGCCCCTTATAGCCGGGAGGTGGGCCAGATTTTGGCCCCTTGTAACCAGGAGGTGGTGGCACCTTGAAGTCATCTGTCTGTTTCTGTGTTTCTTCTATCTATATAACAAAGAGTGTAATTACTGGAGCGAGCAGCACAAGGACATAAAAAAGGTTGTTTTTAATTAATTATGACTGCAGTAAAGAAACATGTGTATCATATACTGAAGACTCAGATTAACTAACCTTTCTCTTCTCTGCTTTCTTTTGTCCTACCTCCTCAGCCACTTCTGTTTTTACAATATGTTGATCTGGCTGAACTCCTGACCTCTGCTCGACCCCTGACCTTTGTTTTCCTTGAAACTGATTGGTCCTTTGTTGATCTAAACCTTTCTGACCTTTCTTCTGGGACTTTTTATCACTCTTGCTTTGCTTCTTTTGCTCTAGAACAGTAGCCTCTTTCTCAGCCGCCTTTAAGTACAGATATTATTCAGGCTATTATTGACACATTTCACCCTCAATGAGGGATGGTGCTGAAGAAAGTATTTCTTTCATACCTACAGGTGTAATACTGGCTGGTCCAGGATAACACACTCATGTCGCCTGAGGCTGTATTGCATGGCTACCCATGCAATAAAGACTCGTGACGTCACGGCGTCAACAAAATCTCTATTTCCTCGGTAAAATTTAAACATTTTTTTCACAAATATGACTGGTTTTACTATATACAAGAGGCCCATGGGCCTTAACGGTCACCTGAGTTAGAATATATCATGAAACAAACAATGAAACAAATTAAAGACATATAAACACTTTATGCTGGGCCTTGAAGTTAGTCAGTGATTTATAAATTTGACTTTTTAGACTATGCAGAGTATTTGCTTCCATCAAACCTGTGAACCTAGAAGTATTTTTTGAAATCTTAATCATTTTGACCCTGTTTGGTCCTGCCCCTCTGGTCCCCCAGGGGGCTGGTCCCCCAGGGGGTCATCGAGGACTGATATGGATGTTAAAATGCTATATCTTAGGCTAATAATTCTAATCAAGTTTGACTACTTTCCTATGAAAATTGGGCAAATAATGTTCACAAATATGTTTTTCCTATATAAACTAAGGTAAACTTGACCCCTCCCCAGGGGATAACGTGAGACCCCAAGGTCATATAATTCACAATTTTTATAAAACACCTTTCCATCTATAATAATTTGATTCTACTATTTCCAGAATTTTAGAAGATTTTTAAGTTTTAGCCTATTTGACCCTTTTTTAGCCCCGCCCCTCTGCCCCCAGGGGGTCCGCAAGGACCAATATTGATATGATATTAAAATGCTATCTCAGGCTAATAATTCTTACCAAGTTGGACTCATTTCCAATGAAAATTGAACAAAAAATGCTCATTAATGTGTTTTTCCTATATAAACTATAGTAAACTTGACCCCCTCCAAAGGGGAAACGTGAGACCCCGAGGTCATATAATTTACAAATTTTATAAAACACACTTTAAGACCTTTCTATCTATAAAGTGTATTTGATTCTACCATTTCCAAAACTTTAGAAGAATATTTTTGAAGTTTTAGCCTATTTGACCTTTTTTTAGCCCCGCCCCTCTGCCCCCAGGGGGTCGGCCTGGACCAATATGGATATGATGCTAAAATGCTATCTCAGGCTAATAATTCTAACCAAGTTTGACTCGTTTCCGATGTAAATTGAGCAAAAATGCTCATAAATGTGTTTTCCCTATATAAACTATAGTAAATTTTACCCCCTCCCCAGGGAGAAATGTGAGACCCCAGGGTCATATAATTCACAATTATTGTAAAGGACCTTAAGACCTTTCTATCTATGAAAAGTATTTGATTCTACCATTTCCAGAATTTCAGAAGAAGATTTTTGAAGTTTTAGCCTATTTGACCCCGCCCCAAAGGCCCCTGGGGGTCAGTCATAGAAAATTTGTTAATAGGATTACAGTGCCGTTACAACAAGTGTTCCTGTTTACATTCATTCACACGATAGACACGTTGGCTGCTAGCTGATCTAGTAGGCTGGTAACTGATGCAGTAGATTAGATTTTAGGTGGCATGTAACGAAGGCACTGATTGGCTGAAGCATCAGCAGCCCGACTGATTGCTCCCTGACTGACAAGATCGCCGACAACATTGAAAAGTAGGCGGAGCCAGCGGATCTTTGATGTTCATACCCGACTCTGTTGTACAATGTGTTTGATCACGTTGTGTACTATTTAATTTCTTACAATGTATACATTCAATCACTGTATTAAAAATTCGTGATTGTTTTGTTTCACTTATCAAGCGAATGTTTTGAGGATGTTTTGTTCAAAATTACTGGCCATTTCTCTCAATTTCAGAGAGTAGTCATACAGTAGCGTAACGTTATGTATCTACCACCGTTCCAATGGATCAAACTTTTCATCATGTTTATTAATGTGTTGGGTTTAGATCTATTGTATCCATTCTAATGTTACATGTAATGTCACAGCCGAATCTAACGTTAGCTACTGTTGTACCTTCTGACTGACTTTTCCGCTGCAAGGTCTGTTTGGTGTGGAAAAACAAATCAGATACGGCTGACAATAGATTATGTCTTATCAGAATATATTCCGATCAATCACGGTTTTGATACATATCTGGATGTTACATGTAGTAGGGGATGTTATTCTAGTTGTAGACTTTGAGTTTGAATGCATTGCCTAAATATTTATAATTTAATTTGATTCATATTCGAGGTAATGTTCTCGGACGTTGGCGCATGCGCGGCGGTAGTTTACAAAATGTAGGTTGATTTTAGCCGAGAAATTGTCAACACTAGATTCAAATGCATCTCTCTAATTAAATACTGGTGACAAAGTTAAAAAAATCGACGACAGACTTTTCCAAATGTTTTAGCTCCACCCCTACATTGAAGCGACAGCCAATGAGAGCCTTGTTTACACAGCTTATTGAATGTCGTTGGCAAACTGACTAGATATCATGCAACCTGACTAGCTACCAATCAAGCGAGCCACCTACTAGACTGGCCGTCACACGTACGCTTATTGTAACGGCGCTGTAAATGGCCATCTCATACTGATAATTCTGACAACATTTGACTCATTTCCTATTACAAATGACCAAATAATGCTCAAAAATGTGTTTTCCCAATATAAACTATAGTAAACTTAACCTCCTCCACAGGGGGAAACTAGAGACCCCAGGGTCATATAATTCACAATTTTTGTAAAGGACCTTAAGACCTTTCTATCTATGAAGAGTATTTGATTCTACCATATCTGTCATATAATTCACAATTTTGATTGGCCTTATGCCTTAGAAGGTTTGTGCAAAATTTCATTGAAATTGCTTCAGCAGTTTTGGAGAAGAAGTCGAAAATGTAAATTGTTTACAGACATACGACGGATGACGCACGACAGACAAAAGGCGATTGGAATAGGTCAATTGAGACTTTGTCTCAGGTGACCTAAAAGTATGCACACAATGAAATTTGTGTTGAAAATATCACACAATTTTTCATGTATGGAAAATTGACTTCCAGTTGTGGATTTCTTCGAATTTTTTTCAAAATGGCGGGATATTATAGTTGTAAAATTGCAATAAAACTTTGAGGCATGAAAGAAAAATACTCTTTCATAAGTGGATATGAAGGATAGGGAAATTCTACCCTCGGGATCACAAAATATTGCAAAACCCTCGGCAAGCCTCTGGTTTTACTACATTTTGTAACCCTCGGGTAGAATATCCCTATCCTTCATAACCACATATATGAAAGAGTCTTATACCTTGATTACCTACCTTATATGAAGAATAAAGATTATTTGCAGAATGTGTCTAATGATATCCATCCTTAAATACTAATTGGACATTGATTTAGAGAAACAAACCTAATTATAAAGTATGTCCTCTGATCTAAAGTAATCATTTATTGAGGATGCATCTAAACTATTTTGAATTTCATTAGAAATCTTCTCACAAAAATATCATTTAATGGTTACCATTCATCTTTACTTCATTTTAGTCTTTTATCTGTATAACTACAAACTGAACTTTTTTCAGGTTTTTTTCTCTCTCTCGAACCATGGATATCTTTAAGAAAAAAATAAATTAATCAATTTGTTGGGCTTTAATTACCTGTTGTCTGCGGTCCATTATCCTCGCCATCTGAGCTTCACATTTTGTTACAGCAGTATCGTATTCCTCTAGGCTACCTGTATGGTTATATAACATAGGTTATTGTACCATAGTAAACTTTTAAACAGACATGATATCGTGGAATGTGAACCATCTAACTATACAAGAGATCCCAGAGGGATCTTGGCGCCCACCTAAGAATGATCTTTGTCTGACAAAGGAAAGAAGGATCTTTTCTCTGCTTTTCAAGCTTTTACTACATATTACTACACATGAAATTTGAGAAAGATCCCTTAACTACTTTCTGAGATATATAACAGTAACAAACTTCAATTTTCAAAATCCAAGATGGCTACCTGTCGGCCATCTTGTTCACCGATCGGTCCTAAAATTTAAAATGCACAACTATGGCCCTAAGGGAACCTGTACATGAAATTTGAGAAGAATTCTTTTGGTACTTTTTGAGAAATAGCGATAACAAACTTTAAACTATCAAAATCCAAGATGGCGGCCTGTCGACAGATCCCTTCAGTACTTTGTAAGAAACAGTGGTAACAAGCTTCAACTATCAAAATCCAAGATGGCGTCCTGTCGGCCATCTTGTTCACTGATCTGTCCGAAAATGCAATATGCACAACTAGACCCCTAGGGGAACCTGCACATGCAATTTGATACAGATCCCTGGAGTACTTTCTGAGAAATAGTGGTAACAAGTTTTAACTATCAAAATCCAAGATGGCGGCCTGTCGGCCATCTTGTTCATCAATCGATCCCAAAATGCAATATGCACAACTAGGCCCCTAGGGGAACCTGCACATGCAATTTGAGACAAATCCCTTCAGTGCTTTCTGAGAAATAGCTGTAACAAACTTCAATTGTCAAAATCCAAGATGGTGGCCTGTCGGCCATCTTGTTCATCGATCGGTCCCAAAATGCAATATGCACAACTAGGGCCCTAAGGGAACCTGTACATGAAATTTGAGAAGAATTCTTTGGGTACTTTTTGAGAAATAGCCTTAACAAACTTTAAAATATCAAAATCCAAGATGGCGGCCTGTCGGCCATCTTGTTAACCGCTTGGTCTCAAAATGCAATATGCACAACTAGGCCCCTAGGGGAACTTACATGTGAAATTTGAGAAAGATCCCTTCAGTACATTCTGAGAAATAGCAGTAACAAACTTTAACTATCAAAATCCAAGATGGCTGCCTGGCGGCCATTTTGTTGACCGATTGGTCCCAAAATACAATATGCACAACTAGGGCCCTAGGGGAACCTACATATGAAATTTGAGAAACATCCCTTCAGTACTTTCTGAGAAATAGCGGTAACAAGAATTGTTAACGGACGGAAGGACGGACGACGGACCACGGACAAAAAGCGATTTGAATAGCCCACCATCTGTTGATGGTGGGCTAAAAATATGCAGCCAGGCACCAATTTCTCAAAATATAAAGTACCAGCTTAAATTAAAACTTTAAGTAATTTCCAATATGTGACAGATTTTTGACTCACGTAACATTTTGTTTTTTTCTTTAACTTTTTGATATAAAAGGGCCTCGGTATTATTCACTCTAGCTCAAGTCATCCACCTTACAGTTGACTCTTTAATTAGAGGCTTTGCCAATTTGAAACAGCATCAAATACAAATGTATCAAGAAATGTGCGGTGCTATACTGTTATAAATAATCAACCAAACGTAAAGACTATCCTAGGATAACTTAAGTACGAGCTAATCACTTCCCTCTAATTTGCTACCAACAGGAATAAGACACATAACATTAATTAACACAGGGATCAATCTTATTATAGGAAATAAAACATATCAGTGGTAATGAACAAAATTTTTAATCAAGTTAAAGCCCCATTATGTTTTGGGGTGAAAAAATATCGTCATAAAGTACCAAACTTTGCTGAATAGTAGAGCATATATCCTTATGAAAATATCCGCTAATAAAAAATGCCCAACATTTCCATGTTTTCGAGAAACAATAGAAAACCCCTCTTTGGAGAGGGGGAAATCCGTAGTTCCGCCCCAGAGCCAAAACTATCTAGTACGCATGCGTAAGCACAAAAAGGTGGAAATCCCTAACAAACTTCAACATCGTGCATGGCGAACGCACTGAAGACTCGCCAAATACGTGTCAGCGAACACACATGGGTCCGTTCTTCACCACGTGCATGTTCCTTCAAACAACGACAATTTAGCGGTCAAGTTGCATTGCTCGATCGCGATCGGCTGCACGTTACGATCCCACGCATTCCACGCGTGGACCTACAATTACATGTTGTACATGCATGTATTTGCATGTAGTTTCGATATAAAACTAGGCTAAAACTATTCAAAAAGTGTTTGTTCTTGAATGGAAAGCAAGCAATTAACAAAATTATAATTACAATGGTATTTGCTAATCTTATGTATTTTGTAATAAAGATTTATAGATGCCTATAGGGTCTAATCTAGCTTTAGTGAAATGTACATCGAAACCGAACACACGTTAGTGAAATGTACATCGAAACCGAACACACGGACGTTTGTGTTACCTGATGAGGCTTCCCACGGGACTCGCAAACTCGTAAACAAATGAAAGTAAACACAAACACGCCATGTCGTTACCTGCTATATAGATATTACACTTTGTTTCTTTTTATAATAATACAGCGATGTATACATACATACATACGAAGTCTGGAAAGCCTACATGTTCTACTCCATCGAAGACCGATCGCGAACATGTACATGAAACTTAGACCAGTGTTTGAGACAACAGGGTCAACGACATTATCGGATATATCAATGACAAGTGATCATGATCATGAATTACTAACTGAGTACAATCCACATTGTAGCATAAGATCATTATTTTGAACTTTGTAATTACTACATGCAAAAACATATATACATAATATTAGAGACTTAGATATATCTAAGTCTCTGATAATATATGTTTATGCTACATGTAAAGATACATGCATATGAACCACAGGTGTTTGGCTCTATAGACTTTTTTTCTTTTTTCTCTCTCTCTATATATACATGTACAAATGTAATACTGTGTCAATATATAAAGAGAGAAAAATGTCTATAGAGCCAAACACCAGTGCATGAACCACATATGTAGGCCAATGTGATTAATTTTTATCTCATAATTCATTGCATGCACGGGACAGGAAAAGGAATGCATGTAAAATATGTAGAATAGTTTGGTTTGATTGAATAGGACTAATTAAAAAATGGTGTATAAAAACAGTCCGTTAATGATTTCTATACAGTTCATCAAGTGAAGAAGATCTGGTGGAAAAGTATACCAAAACAGCTAAAGAAAACCTGGCTCAGTCCTTCATTAAAGGAAGAGAAAATGGGGAAAATATCTGTTTAAATAAGACTGGTAAAGTCCTAGCAGGCATCACGAACTTATTTTTATCACATATTTTATTTAACGCATAAACTTTTAGCCTTGCTCCATAAATCGAAAACAAATGGACCGAATGCTTATAAACATAATTCACGTTCAGCGTAAAATGGAATGCACACTTGTGAAATTAGAGAAATTTCAGTTTCAATTCCCTTTTCCTTTTTACTACGTACATGTAAGAATTACGTACCGACGGCAAATGATAGTCCATCAGGTAGTATCAAGGGTCAAAATAATATATGTTGTGTTTTTTTAATGATGAAACTCCGATAATCTGACAATATTTATATCCCCTTAGTCAATCTAATACTGACGTTTGTACTAATTTAAATGCGAGTCTTTGATTAGTTTAATTCGATCCGTGTACATAAAATTGTAGGCTTATAGCTAAAAATGCCCATACGATAATTTAGACTCATGCACCTGGTAATCACTACTTGATGTATATAATGATCCTTCTCTAAATACACGAAACGTAATCGAAAAACATTTAATCAGTTAATTATACAGAAATGAAATTTCGACAGGTATCGGTATATAGATACAACATACAGATTGATGTATCTCGACTAGCGTCGATTCCAGTGATCTTTCATCTATATGTACCTGCATATACTATCACATATTTCATAGACGAATATCGTTATAAAATACCCACCCAAAGAATAAATAGAAAGCAGTTATAATACATAGTAACCTATTAGTCCACCTCTTTACGTATGTTCTAAGTATTTAGATATACTGTGCTCTCCTTACTCTCAAATTATGAATAGATTAGTAGCATCATGGTATTTATTTATCTATATATAGTTTGGATTAATACTGTATTTATCTCAAATTATTACACGAGAGGAAAGAAAATCAACTGATCATCACCAAAATTGACACAGCCACGTGTTTATATTTGTACGATAAAATACCCCATATGGTGCCCCATGTATGCATTTCACTATTTACATTCACTATTTTTCGATTAATACATATTTTGTATTATGCTCTATATAAACTATATGTAACCTTTGACAGGACACATTTATAATAAATGAAATCTAATATGTATCATATACTAAAACAATTATAGAACATTGTATTGCTCACCGTTTCCTCAAAACTGCCCTCTGTCTCGGCCATGCTTGTTTTGTTTACTATATCCGGGTATCGAACATATACGTATACACGAGGTATTTTTAACTATGCAAATCAACCCGTTCTATTTTAAGAATTCTTTACTAATTGATTACTGCGTAATTATCTTCATTGGAAAGAAACCAAATGAAGAACCTTTCATAAGGGATGTTAATGTATATTTTAGCAAAGTTTGGTGAAAACATAATTTTTAATCAAGTTAAAACTTAACCTCTTCTCTCTCATAGTTAAAACCTGCCCTCATCTCTGTCAAAGTTAAAACCTACGCTCTTTTCTCTCAAAGTTAAAATTTACCCTCTTCTCTCTCAAAGTTAAAACCTACCCTCTTCTCTCTCAAAGTTAAAACCTTCCCTCTTCTCTCTCAAAGTTAAAACCTACCCTCTTCTCTCTCAAAGTTAAAACCTAACTTCTTCTCTCTCAAAGTTAAAACCTACCCTCTTCTCTCTCAAAGTTAAAACCTACCCTCTTCTCTCTCAAAGTTAAAACCTACCCTCTTCTCTCTCAAAGTTAAAACCTACCCTCTTCTCTCTCAAAGTTAAAACCTACCATCTTCTCTCTCAAAGTTAAAACCTACCATCTTCTCTCTCAAAGTTAAAATCTACCTACTTCTCTCTCAAAGTTAAAACCTACCCTCTTCTCTCTCAAAGTTAAAACCTACCCTCTTCTCTCTCAAAGTTAAAATATCCTCTTCTCTCTCAAAGTTAAAACCTACCCTCTTCTCTCTCAAAGTTAAAACCTACCCTCTTCTCTCTCAAAGTTAAAACCTACCCTCTTCTCTCTCAAAGTTAAAACCTACCCTCTTCTCTCTCAAAGTTAAAATCTAACTTCTTCTCTCTCAAAGCTAAATCAACCATCTTCTCTCTCAAAGTTAAAACCTACCCTCTTCTCTCTCAAAGTTAAACCTACCATCTTCTCTCTCAAAGTTAAAACCTACCATCTCTCTCTCTCAAAGTTAAAACTACTCTTCTCTCTCTCTCTCAAAGTTAAAACCTACCCTCTCTCTCTCAAAGTTAAAACCTCTTCTCTCAAAGTTAAAACCTACCTCTTCTCTCTCAAAGTTAAAACCTACCCTCTTCTCTCTCAAAGTTAAAACCTTCCATCTTCTCTCTCAAAGTTAAAACCTACCCTCTTCTCTCTCTCAAAGTTAAAACCTTCCCTCTTCTCTCTCAAAGTTAAAACCTACCAACTTCTCTCTCAAAGTTAAAATCTACCCTCTTCTCTTTCAAAGTTAAAATATCCTCTTCTCTCTCAAAGTTAAAACCTACCCTCTTCTCTCTCAAAGTTAAAACCTACCCTCTTCTCTTTCAAAGTTAAAATATCCTCTTCTCTCTCAAAGTTAAAACCTTCCCTCTTCTCTCTCAAAGTTAAAACCTACCCTCTTCTCTCTCAAAGTTAAAACCTACCCTCTTCTCTCTCAAAGTTAAAACCTACCCTCTTCTCTCTCAAAGTTAAAACCTTCCCTCTTCTCTCTCAAAGTTAAAACCTACCCTCTTCTCTCTCAAAGTTAAAACCTTTCTTCAAAGCTAACTACCTCTCTTCTCTCAAAGTTAAAACCTACCCTCTTCTCTCTCAAAGTTAAAACTACCCTCTTCTCTCTCAAAGTTAAAACCTCCCTCTATCTCTCTCTCTTTCAAAGTTAAAACCTACCCTCTTCTCTCTCAAAGTTAAAACCTACCCTCTTCTCTCTCAAAGTTAAAACCTACCCTCTTCTCTCTCAAAGTTAAAACCTTCCCTCTTCTCTCTCAAAGTTAAAACCTACCCTCTTCTCTCTCAAAGTTAAAACCTTCCCTCTTCTCTCTCCAAGTTAAAACCTACCCTCTTCTCTCTCAAAGTTAAAACCTACCCTATTCTCCTTCAAAGTTAAAACCTACCCTCTTCTCTCTCGAAATTTGTGTAAGCCTCCACTATGCTCTCAGGCCAATCTATGCTCTCAGGCCAATCTGTGACAGAGTTAAGCGCCCTTATCAGAAGTTTTCGGCAATGTTTGTTGTTTCCATACATTCTGAAATGAGACAATTTTTTTTTAAAAATATGTTGTTACAGTTTTGTTTCTATAAACCACAAAGTTGAATAGCATTGTTTCCTTGACAACAATTAATAATGGACCTTACACAATTAGATTATTTATTGCTAAATTTTGAACCAAGATTGGTTCATAAAACAATTTGTATTCATTAATACGAGAATGAAATATTATGTTCTTTATAAATAAATGAAATAAAATTGAAATTATTTACTTAACAGAATAAAAGTTATTGATCTTTTATTGAAGGTCTATAAAATATGACTTTCTATAGCTTGACATTTAATGATTGAACTTTCAAATTGGTAGATACATCGTTACTGTAGTGAATCATTTTATCTGACTAATTGTACCACATCCTTTCTTCATTGATAAACATGATGGGAATGCAAGTCAGAGTAAGCATTACGATGGGCACTCTTTTAGCATTATCATGATATTACCTCTCCATCTTGTAATACTCGAGCCACATGGTTGCCTCGTTGCCGTGTCCCTCTGTCATAATCCCACTCCACAACTCACGAGCCTTCGCCACATTTTTACAGAATTTTGCCTGCAGATTTACATATCAAACAGGTTCTTCAGAATGAAGGAATATCAGAAAGACAAGGTTCAAAGAATAGTTGATCACATAGTTTTTTTTTTGTTGCAATCAAAGATTTCATAAATACGTGAAAACTTCTATGTACACGTACCTCAATGTTTGCCCAGTACTGTCGTAGCGTTCCAAATGGATCTCCATCCTCATAATCTAGGTAAGAAATGTAGTGAATATTGGAACATTAAGTGGAAATCCTTTACATAAATAGTTTAGCAAAATATAAACAACAATAATTTAAGACCATCAAAGTTTTGCATGTGTTTGAAAATTTGGAATATAAAGTTAAGCACCATCCTAAGAAATCCCCGGTACAAAATTTTTATCAAAATTTGCGCAGTTATCAAACTCAGTTGCTAACACCAAATAGGCTTAGCTTATTTGCAGTATGGGTTCAACAAAAACAAAACATTACATTTAACATTTGTTAAAAGTAATCCATGAGCTTATTAATCAACAGAAAAAGAAAATTGGCCTGTATTCAAATCAGACTTATAATCAGTTACTTACTAGCCAAGTGTTCCACAGCTTTCTCCAGTGTTAGACGAAATAACTCCAAAGCTTCCTCGTGTTCTGGAAAGAAATGTAGGCGTGATTCAGATTATATAGAATAATTATAGTGAAAATTATAAATACAAGTCACTCTATAGGTTGTAGGTGAGAAAATCTGAGGGACCATGTTGTAAGGAAGTAGCATGGCAGATAGATGACATAAATGAATTATTGATCATGAAAATATTGAAATATTGAATATTTTAAAAGTGCTCTTAATCATTCAATTTTCCTGTCTTAAATTTAAATCACAAAACTTTTGGCCTACGTAAATAATCGTCAATTCCGCATTATAACTGTTGTTCTGATGTTTTAAATTTTTAAGTGAAAAGAGCATAATTATTGTGGTTATCAACCCCTGGATAGGAATAATAGAATCTTTTCCTACCAAGAGCGACAATAAAATCACAACCCGTGGGGTAATTCATGAACGTCCAAGCCGAGGCTTGCCGAGATAATAGCTTAAAAAGAAGCATTTCCACAGCAACATGAACCTGGTTCCGTCATCTGCATGTCAATATTGATGATGTCATCTACAATGTACGCTACAGTCACATTGCATGAAGTTGCGACGTCACGTAATTGTCTTCAGGTTCAAAAGGTTAGCGCGGACAATCTGTCATACCCTAGGGGTTGACAGAGAAATCTCCCACAGCTAGATCCGGAGAAAAATAAGTGAATTGTGGGAGAATCACAAATCTTACATGGATCTGTTACTTAAACAAAGAGGCTTCATTGATGGTAAGAAAAGAATCCTTTATCACTTAACAAATTTCAGAAGTATTTGCTTCAGTGTCTAGCTAACATTCAATAACGACCACTGAAGGGGAGACAGAAAAACGGTCACTATAGACAGGTTGCCTTTATAGACAGGTTGGGTCTTTCGTGCCAACCAACGAGCCAGTAAATAAAAACAGAATTGTATTAATACAAAACAGACCTGCTACTGGATGTTTATATATTTATTGCCATGCATTATTTAAGAAATAATTGTGTCAATATATTTCCGTGATTTGTGTTCGTTTTATTTTAATGCAATCGGAAATTTCGATCATAACAAAATCAACTCGTTTTGATACATAGTAGATTTTTTTCAGCTATGAACATAATCATTACCTAATTACTGACTTCACATGGCCTGGAATTATCTGTGAACGATTATTTTCAGACAATGCATGCGTGTAATATTTTTTTACAACACATTTTCGCTGGCAAGTCGTTTGTAATGTTTGTTGCCGTGTAACCAGTTTTGACGGATTATCCAAAGTCTTCCTCGGATTCATGAAAGAAATGTAGGCTGTGATTCAGTTTTCTCACAATAATTATAGTCTCAAAACTATTTATACAAGTCACTCTATAGGTTGTCCGGTTGAGACTATCTGAGTGGACCATTTGTAAGGAAGTAGCATGGCCAGACCGATGACATAAATGAATTATTGAATCTTGAAATTAGGTCGAAATATTGAATATTTTAAAAGTGCTCTTAATCATTTCAATTTTCCTGTCTTAAATTTAAAATCACAAAACTTTTGGCCTACGTAAATAATCGTCAATTCCGCTAAATTATAACTGTTGTTCTGATGTTTTAAAATTTTTAAGTGAACAAGAGCATAATTATTTCGTGGTTTATCAACACCTTGGATAGGAACTAATAGAATACTTTTCCTACCAAGAGCGACATGATAAAACACATTTAATAAACCCGTCGGGGGGTAATTCATGAACGTCCAAGCCGAGGCTTGCCGAGATAATAGCTTAAAAAGAAGCATTTCCACAGCAACATGAACCTGGTTCCGTCATCTGCATGTCAATATTGATGATGTCATCTACAATGTACGCCACAGTCACATTGCATGAAGTTGCGACGTCACGTAATTGTCTTCAGGTTCAAAAGGTTAGCGCGGACAATCTGTCATACCCTAGGGGTTGACAGAGAAATCTCCCACAGCTAGATCCGGAGAAAAATAAGTGAATTGTAGGAGAATCACAAAATCTTACATGGATCTGTTACTTAAACAAAGAGGCTTCATTGACAGTAAGAAAAGAATCCTTTATCACTTAACAAATTTCAGAAGTATTTGCTTCAGTGTCTAGCTAACATTCAATAACATCTGTTTTCAACAAACACTACAGAAGTATCAGGTACAGAGCCACATGGCCTACTGACCTTCGTCCCATTTGATCCGACGCCGGAGGTAGTCTATGTATGTACTCCATACCAACAGGTAGTCTGCCCCGGTGTTAAAACCAGACAGGAAGCCTGTTAAAGTTCTGTAAAAACAACCATTCAACAAATTAAAACCAGCATCTATATTTACTTGTCTATATAACAGTCATATACAGCGGTCGTTAAGATTGACTTATATCTTCTTGTCTATATGTAACATCAAAAATTGCAAAACATACAGAGTCAGTACAGACAATTACGACTTCGTCATTTGATCACGCAGATATGTACTCCAACAAACAGTATCTACTTGTCTATATTGTATAACAGTCAGATCAAATTACAGATATCTTACTTGTCTATATTGTATAACAGTCAGACCAAATTACAGATATCTTACTTGTCTATATTGTATAACAGTCAGATCAAATTACAGATATCTTACTTGTCTATATTGTATAACAGTCAGACCAAATTACAGATATCTTACTTGTCTATATTGTATAACAGTCAGATCAAATTACAGATATCTTACTTGTCTATATTGTATAACAGTCAGATCAAATTACAGATATCTTACTTGTCTATATTGTATAACAGTCAGACCAAATTACAGATATCTTACTTGTCTATATTGTATAACAGTCAGACCAAATTACAGATATCTTACTTGTCTATATTGTATAACAGTCAGATCAAATTACAGATATCTTACTTGTCTATATTGTATAACAGTCAGACCAAATTACAGATATCTTACTTGTCTATATTGTATAACAGTCAGACCAAATTACAGATATCTTACTTGTCTATATTGTATAACAGTCAGACCGAATTACAGATATCTTACTTGTCTATAGTGTAATTTTTTTTATCAATAAAGCTACATTACCAGTGAAAAGAAAACTTTAAATTATTTCAAAATGCAGAATTCAAGTCAAAGTCCTCAGGTTATTGAGAATACAAGTTAAAACAAACAAGTGTTATGACAAACAATAATTTGGTTGTCTCCTAATAACTTGAAATGTCAACCTCAATATTCCAGGGGTTACTATCAGTGTTGTTATACCAACCCCAGAAATATATCATAGCAAGGCTCTGTGGGTGGCACCAGATGAGGCAGATAGTTTGGTCATTTGATGTATTGAACAGAATCAAATAACGGTACGCTGTAGTTGACAGAGTGGCTTTAAAGTTGGGCTTCGCTTTCTCTGTAACCTTCAAAGGAAGTCTCTGCAGGCTGCTTGTGATTAGTCAGTTTTTTCTCCTAAACTGCCTTCAGTTTTGCTATGAAATATTCCTGGTGTGGATATAACAATAGTAAATAGTAACCCATGGAGTATTGAGGATAAAGAATTTATGCCATAACCTCAATATGGAATTGAACAGCTTATGGTTAGGAGGGAGAATGCCAGATATGGGTAATGATTCATGACCTAGACATATAAATGAACCACCTAACTAGACACTAAGGAACACTACCTTTGATTTTGTCATGAGGCTCCTGATATCGTTCCATAGCCAACATGTACTTATGCCAGAGTTTACCACACCAAGGACAGTTCCGTACTGACCGCTCATAAACAGGGAGTACCACCGACTTGACCCTCAGCTTCTCATCCTAAACAATAAACATTATAACATACTTCATATTAGTGACCTCTCACATGTATGTTTACATTTATATCTGTAGGTCAGTCATAATCATACCTGAGCCCAGTTTGACAAACATTCTTTAACTTATGACTTTCCATAGTATTTAAAGCATAACAGATTTTAAGAAAAGCTTTTTTAAGATTTCACCCCTTAAATTTTGCTATGCTTTCCTATGGGGAATTTGAAGTTTCAGAATCCCTTAAAGTTAAGGAATACTCATGAAACTGGACCCTGAAATAATAAATGAAATATAATGACTTATAAACCAGTTTATCTAAATAAACTTTACAAAAGAGGTTCAGATTGAATCTAGTGTCCTGTTACACGATTAGTGTATAAACACAACATATATCGGGTACGCACAAAGGAGACATTTTATTAATGAGTTGATAACAATCTCCATGTATGATATAAGGAAATTGATATTAGTATAAAGCAAAGTAACAAACCAAATATTTAGTATATTGTATCCAGAGATCTGAGTCGAGACTGTTCTCTTGTAAAGCCCGCTCAAACATGCACTGTATCCGGCTTGGGTTTCCCTCCTTTATTTCGAAGTCTATATACGTCTTGTATTGTGTTAGCCTTGGTGGCTCACCAGCTTCCTGTAACATCACAACATCAATCCAAACCATAAATCATTCACTCTATATTGAATTTCACTTTAAGGGATTTGATTAATCCTAAAAGTCCTTTAATAAGCTCACTAAAATGTGAACGTAACTATTGGGAATATTCCATTTGTGACAAAATATCATCTTGCATTTTAAATTAATAATACTGTACTTTTTGTGGGCATAGGTTTACTTTTACTATGAATAAAAGCATTCTATAGATGCGAGTCAATTTACAAAAGGTTTAAAAATAATGATTCAGTCACATCATTGGTCCACATCCATATATGGGACAAAGAGTTAGGTATGTGCATACTTTTATTATAACAGTATTTTGGTTGTGTGTCAATTTACAATAGGTTATAGATGCTCCACTGTTGACAAATGGTATTTTTTCTCTATCAAAAATAAAGGCAGACAAATAAGTATTTTTCTTCACTTACACTGTTAAAATGTTTGACCATATAATTTTACCTCAAGATAAAACTATTAAAAATAATTAATTAAATTCTGTGGCATTTTGTTCTATCTGGAATGAAGTTCTCATTACACATGTTTTGTGCTAATCTAATAGACATATATACAGTGGACCTGCGATAATCCGGACGCAGATAGTCTGGAAAACTCACAATCCGGACGGAAATGTCAGGGAACAGATTTCTGTAACGTTACTTGTACTCACTATTCTGGAATTCGGATTCCGAATCCGGAACTCCATTTTGGGAACAGAATGTTATTTTTGTTAATAAATTCCTGCAATAATCCCGACAATTTGTTGTCGCCACGTGCAAAGAAAATCCAAGGCCAGCTACAGTCATATGTAAAATACACACTACCAAATGACACTGGTGTGTGTGTGTTGCCATAACGACGGCTGCCAGGTCAAAGCCACAGGCGTTTACCTGAACAACTTTCACAAGGGTACATGCAGTCATGTAACGGTTCACTGGTTTTCTATAAGAGATCAAACTTCAGTGTTGTAATTAAGATACGCAATATATTTGTAGCCACACATTTTTAAACATGCAGTATGCTGTAAATCAATCTGATACTATATGCTCCCATCAGAGCGTAATCGAAGATCTGATTTAAATCAGATTGACTGTAGATACCTTACTGGAATCGCATACATATCGCTCTGAGTTTCGGATACACTAAAGTGAGATAATACTCACAAAATTAAGAAGTATTTTAAATGTATGTGAATCTATTCAAATTAATCGTCTATGGTATTTGATAAAAAGGCTACGGCACATGCCATTTACACATGTGTGACATTGTGCACGAAGTTAGACGTGAACGGGCGCGTGGTTGTTACACACGTCTATAAGTCAGAAAGCAAAGACTTGTGGAAATGGTCAATAAAAACACACAATATACAAAATAATAATTACATTAGTTCTTATAATGTTCACAACTATTTGTTATCATAGTTCTTTTATGCTAAGAAGGTAGATGATATTGATCCTTGGTTAGGCATTTTGAAACATAATTTGCCGTATGACAGATCAAGAGTGAGATACTTAGCTATATGCATACATAGTACACAATTAACGATGGCTTTCCGTTTTGTATTTTGAAAAAGAAATACGTTTATTTAATATTCCTAACATAATAATATAAAAAAACACCTATAAAACATAACAAACAAAGTATTTTTTGTAATGCATGTATATTACATAAAAACCTATCATCGATTACAAGGAAAAGGGGAGTAACTCTTATGTGACAATTTAATTGACTACGAACACAGACTTCGGCACTCCCGAAAACTCGTAATCTGGACGGTTTAGGCTGGAAACGAAGGTTTTCAGATTATCGAGGGGCCACTGTATATATGATTAAACACCAAATATTGTTCAAATGGTGAGTATCCTTTATGCTCTGTTGGCGGTGGAGCATCTTTAAAGAGAAGAGTCTAACTATCATGATTCTGTCGTATTATTTGGTCCACATCCATATATAGGGTGAGGATCTATATGTATCAATATCCAGGAGCTGATTGACAACAAAAGACACACAAGGATCTCCATGGTTACTCACCAGAGCTTCCTCCAGAGCTTTAATTTTGTCCAGACTGGTACAAGCTTTTTTGTATGTCTGTTCTGTGTAGTTGTCTAGATCTTCCTGTAGCCAGTCTTTGTATTCACAGTATGTCTCTTTCATATCTAAAACAAAAGACATGAAATGGTCACCAGTCAAATTCATACCTAGTCTGCTTTCTTTTATATGGTTTGACTGGTTGGACCTAGTTGTTCATTTTTGAATATAATGTTAAATCTGGTGATTAATTTATTTTCAGACAAGCCTTGACAAAGAAATCATATCTCGTATCAAAATCTGCAGTTCCATCAAGATTTATACTTGAATAATTACTTTTATAAATGGTCCAACCAGTTCAACTGGATCAATTAAAATGGCCCTAGTAAATTACCAGAATGTACCAACATTCCAAGGGAGATAACCCAGGGGAGATAATCCCGTGAAGGGTGATTATCTATTATAATTATCTATTGTAGTAAATGAAATTTAAACAAACGCTAGTCGCGTTGTATTAAAAAAGGATCTTTATTGGTTAATCTTCAATGGTCATTTAGACAAAGAAAACTTTCCCATTTGGTATTGTATAATAATGACATTAAAGTTTATTTATACAAAACTTCCACCCTTCCAACATCTTACCAAACAAAGGTATGGAGAGTTGTCGTTTAAACAGTGTGTTGACTCTTTGGTGCTGTGACTTAAAAGCTTCCTCCTGCTCAGGTGTAGCGACTTGGCCTGGCTGTGGCTACAAGATAGTTAAATACTGTAAATATAGGATTTTCTTTCTGTGGACAGGTACTGAGGTATCTTATAGTACAACTGGTCATCTTATTTCAGTCTCATTTTTCTAGTCATTACTTAGCTGTAAGTGTTAGACTATGCACTGATATATATCTCTGGATATTGGAAAATCTTAATCAATACAATACGTATTCCCAATACATTGCAACAATGCACAATATATACTGATGATACAATGGGGCATATAGAGAACCTTAAAGCCCTGTAGAATTCAATATAATGATATTTAATTGAAACCCAGCTAGAACACCAAAATTTACGGTAAGTTTCACACAGTATACTGATACAGCCCTATAAAACACCACATGATGACATTTACCAGTAAGCCAGCTAGAATAGCATTCTCAAACTCCCGGTAGGCTTCCCAAAGATAGGCCCCTCTAGTGACATGAAGTCCAGCAGCTGTCAGTGCTCGCTCAGCCACAGCACGTATGCGGTCAACTCCACCCTTCAAGCCCATACCTCCAATAGAATATTGGACATACTCTAGCCAGATCTGTACAGCTGTAAAACAGAATCATACAACATAACCAGATCTGTACAGCTGTAAAACAGAATCATACAACATAACCAGATCTATACAGATGTAAACAGAATCATACAACATAACCAGATCTGTACAGCTGTAAACAGAATCATACAACATAACCAGATCTGTACAAAACAGAATCATACAACATAACCAGATCTGTACAGCTGTAAACAGAATCATACAACATAACCAGATCTGTACAGCTGTAAACAGAATCATACAACATAACCAGATCTGTACAGCTGTAAACAGAATCATACAACATAACCAGATCTGTACAGCTGTAAACAGAATCATACAACATAACCAGATCTGTACAGCTGTAAACAGAATCATACAACATAACCAGATCTGTACAGCTGTAAACAGAATCATACAACATAACCAGATCTGTACAGCTGTAAACAGAATCATACAACATAACCAGATCTATACAGATGTAAACAGAATCATACAACATAACCAGATCTGTACAGCTGTAAACAGAATCATACAACATAACCAGATCTGTACAGCTGTAAACAGAATCATACAACATAACCAGATCTGTACAGCTGTAAAACAGAATCATACAACATAACCAGATCTGTACAGCTGTAAACAGAATCATACAACATAACCAGATCTGTACAGCTGTAAACAGAATCATACAACATAACCAGATCTGTACAGCTGTAAACAGAATCATACAACATAACCAGATCTGTACAGCTGTAAACAGAATCATACAACATAACCAGATCTGTACAGCTGTAAAACAGAATCATACAACATAACCAGATCTGTACAGCTGTAAACAGAATCATACAACATAACCAGATCTGTACAGCTGTAAACAGAATCATACAACATAACCAGATCTGTACAGCTGTAAACAGAATCATACAACATAACCAGATCTGTACAGCTGTAAACAGAATCATACAACATAACCAGATCTGTACAGCTGTAAACAGAATCATACAACATAACCAGATCTGTACAGCTGTAAACAGAATCATACAACATAACCAGATCTGTACAGCTGTAAAACAGAATCATACAACATAACCAGATCTGTACAGCTGTAAACAGAATCATACAACATAACCAGATCTGTACAGCTGTAAACAGAATCATACAACATAACCAGATCTGTACAGCTGTAAACAGAATCATACAACATAACCAGATCTGTACAGCTGTAAACAGAATCATACAACATAACCAGATCTGTACAGCTGTAAACAGAATCATACAACATAACCAGATCTGTACAGCTGTAAACAGAATCATACAACATAACCAGATCTGTACAGCTGTAAAACAGAATCATACAACATAACCAGATCTGTACAGCTGTAAAACAGAATCATACAACATAACCAGATCTGTACAGCTGTAAACAGAATCATACAACATAACCAGATCTGTACAGCTGTAAACAGAATCATACAACATAACCAGATCTGTACAGCTGTAAACAGAATCATACAACATAACCAGATCTGTACAGCTGTAAACAGAATCATACAACATAACCAGATCTGTACAGCTGTAAACAGAATCATACAACATAACCAGATCTGTACAGCTGTAAAACAGAATCATACAACATAACCAGATCTGTACAGCTGTAAACAGAATCATACAACATAACCAGATCTGTACAGCTGTAAAACAGAATCATACAACATAACCAGATCTGTACAGCTGTAAAACAGAATCATACAACATAACCAGATCTGTACCGCTGTAAACAGGATCATACAACATAACCAGATCTGTACAGCTGTAAACAGAATCATACAACATAACCAGATCTGTACCACTGTAAAACAGAATCATACAACATAACCAGATCTGTACAGCTGTAAACAGGATCATACAACATAACCAGATCTGTACAGCTGTAAAACAGAATCATACAACATAACCAGATCTGTACAGCTGTAAACAGAATCATACAACATAACCAGATCTGTACAGCTGTAAAACAGAATCATACAACATAACCAGATCTGTACAGCTGTAAACAGAATCATACAACATAACCAGATCTGTACAGCTGTAAACAGAATCATACAACATAACCAGATCTGTACAGCTGTAAAACAGAATCATACAACATAACCAGATCTGTACAGCTGTAAACAGAATCATACAACATAACCAGATCTGTACAGCTGTAAACAGAATCATACAACATAACCAGATCTGTACAGCTGTAAAACAGAATCATACAACATAACCAGATCTGTACAGCTGTAAACAGAATCATACAACATAACCAGATCTGTACAGCTGTAAACAGAATCATACAACATAACCAGATCTGTACAGCTGTAAACAGAATCATACAACATAACCAGATCTGTACAGCTGTAAACAGAATCATACAACATAACCAGATCTGTACAGCTGTAAACAGAATCATACAACATAACCAGATCTGTAACAGCTGTAAAACAGAATCATACAACATAACCAGATCTGTACAGCTGTAAAACAGAATCATACAACATAACCAGATCTGTACAGCTGTAAACAGAATCATACAACATAACCAGATCTGTACAGCTGTAAACAGAATCATACAACATAACCAGATCTGTACAGCTGTAAACAGAATCATACAACATAACCAGATCTGTACAGCTGTAAACAGATACTACATCATAACCAGATCTGTACAGCTGTAAAACAGAATCATACAACATAACCAGATCTGTACAGCTGTAAAACAGGATCATACAACATAACCAGATCTGTACAGCTGTAAACAGAATCATACAACATAACCAGATCTGTACAGCTGTAAAACAGAATCATACAACATAACCAGATCTGTACAGCTGTAAACAGAATCATACAACATAACCAGATCTGTACAGCTGTAAAACAGAATCATACAACATAACCAGATCTGTACAGCTGTAAACAGAATCATACAACATAACCAGATCTGTACAGCTGTAAAACAGAATCATACAACATAACCAGATCTGTACAGCTGTAAACAGAATCATACAACATAACCAGATCTGTACAGCTGTAAACAGAATCATACAACATAACCAGATCTGTACAGCTGTAAACAGAATCATACAACATAACCAGATCTGTACAGCTGTAAAACAGAATCATACAACATAACCAGATCTGTACAGCTGTAAACAGAATCATACAACATAACCAGATCTGTACAGCTGTAAACAGAATCATACAACATAACCAGATCTGTACAGCTGTAAACAGAATCATACAACATAACCAGATCTGTACAGCTGTAAACAGAATCATACAACATAACCAGATCTGTACAGCTGTAAACAGAATCATACAACATAACCAGATCTGTACAGCTGTAAACAGAATCATACAACATAACCAGATTGTACAGCTGTAAACAGAATCATACAACATAACCAGATCTGTACAGCTGTAAACAGAATCATACAACATAACCAGATCTGTACAGCTGTAAACAGAATCATACAACATAACCAGATCTGTACAGCTGTAAACAGAATCATACAACATAACCAGATCTGTACAGCTGTAAACAGAATCATACAACATAACCAGATCTGTACAGCTGTAAACAGAATCATACAACATAACCAGATCTGTACAGCTGTAAACAGAATCATACAACATAACCAGATCTGTACAGCTGTAAACAGAATCATACAACATAACCAGATCTGTACAGCTGTAAACAGAATCATACAACATAACCAGATCTGTACAGCTGTAAACAGAATCATACAACATAACCAGATCTGTACAGCTGTAAACAGAATCATACAACATAACCAGATCTGTACAGCTGTAAACAGAATCATACAACATAACCAGATCTGTACAGCTGTAAACAGAATCATACAACATAACCAGATCTGTACAGCTGTAAACAGAATCATACAACATAACCAGATCTGTACAGCTGTAAACAGAATCATACAACATAACCAGATCTGTACAGCTGTAAACAGAATCATACAACATAACCAGATCTGTACAGCTGTAAACAGAATCATACAACATAACCAGATCTGTACAGCTGTAAACAGAATCATACAACATAACCAGATCTGTACAGTGTAAACAGAATCATACAACATAACCAGATCTGTACAGCTGTAAACAGATCATACAACATAACCAGATCTGTACAGCTGTAAACAGAATCATACAACATAACCAGATCTGTACAGCTGTAAACAGAATCATACAACATAACCAGATCTGTACAGCTGTAAACAGGATCATACAACATAACCAGATCTGTACAGCTGTAAAACAGAATCATACAACATAACCAGATCTGTACAGCTGTAAACAGAATCATACAACATAACCAGATCTGTACAGCTGTAAAACAGAATCATACAACATAACCAGATCTGTACAGCTGTAAACAGAATCATACAACATAACCAGATCTGTACAGCTGTAAACAGAATCATACAACATAACCAGATCTGTACAGCTGTAAACAGAATCATACAACATAACCAGATCTGTACAGCTGTAAACAGAATCATACAACATAACCAGATCTGTACAGCTGTAAACAGAATCATACAACATAACCAGATCTGTACAGCTGTAAACAGAATCATACAACATGACCAGATCTGTACAGCTGTAAACAGAATCATACAACATAACCAGATCTGTACAGCTGTAAACAGATACTACAACATAACCAGATCTGTACAGATGTAAACAGAATCATACAACATAACCAGATCTGTACAGCTGTAAACAGAATCATACAACATAACCAGATCTGTACAGCTGTAAACAGATACTACATCATAAACAGATCTGTAAAGCCGTAAACAGAACTATACAATTATATGATACATGTACATCAAGGTCTTCACATTATCTTGTATTGCTGCAAACACATCAAATTGAAGGGCAGAAAAAATTAATAAGATTGAGAATTGGAGGGAAATATAACCAGAAACAAATAAACAATATAGATGATGTTTAGACTGATCAATGTATTTAATTTTAGGTATATTTGTGTTCCAAAACTGACTCATTATCACACTATTATCAAACCAACAATATACATTCCACATTTAGTTAAACAATTGACATACTTCCTGAATCAATCGAGGTATTGAAAGACACATTTTTTAATTTCCATGTAAAGCATATTATAAGGAATTTAATGTAAAAATATGTGAGCTTTATACACTAGGAACCAACCTGATTAAAATACATATTCTTATCATCACTACGATTGATAAGAGGATCTGACAACATCCCATTTGGGGTCATGTTCTGGTGACCTTTGCAAATGGCTTAATAAATTGCTGTCACCAGAATCTTGAGCAGGGACAAAACAGTTTGAAAACACTGTCAGAATTATTTTTGCGTATTTAGTCATCTCGCCCAAAGAGCACAACAAAGCTTAATGTATATGTACACTGGAACGAAAAACGGCATTGGCAATCAATGTAGCAAGGTGTAGAAAATGTATGTGATCTGAAGTACAGGTGATATAAAGGTCATACGAACATGACCCTTTATGGGATATTGTCAGATCCTCTATTTAATGAAGTGGTTATATAAGGATGTGTATTTCAATCAGATTGACTAGGAACCTTACAGAGATAGTCTTTCACTGCCCTCTCAAACAACTGTTCAAGTTTACTTCTCTCCGTCTCCTCTGTGGCCAGGGGTATCTCATCTCGTAACCAATCCAGCCATAGCTCTGTAACACATAACAATGCTTATTGGAGTAACCATAGGAATGACAACAGGAGGTACATTCCCATGACAACTGAAGATAGTTGTACATGTACTACAAAAGTAACAAGGAGACACAAAGCGTGGCATTATCCCCCATGTCCCCCAGTTGGTATAAAAACCCAAATACATCAAGGTCAATGTAACAATTATTCAAGTATAACTTTAAATGTATGCGAGTATTGTAAAACTGGAAACAAACAGGTAGCAGAAAGAAACTGTAATTTGGTATTTTTGACAGAGTTTCCATTGTAACATAAAAAATTCCAAAAATTGAAGGTCCACAACAACTAGGGCACTTGTGAGGGTATTATACAGAAAGTTTCATGGAGCTGTGTTGAATGGGTTTTCAATTATAGCCCGAATACAAGAGGAAACAGTAATTTGGTATTTGTGACTAAGTTTACATGATAACAGAAAATACACCGAACATGGAAGGTCCGCAATAACAAAAGGCACAACTAGAGCATTTGTCTGATATATTCGGAAAATTTCCTGAAGCTGCCTTGGAACGGTTTTGGTGTTATAGTCCAGAAACAAAAGGAAACAGTAATTAAGTAATTTTGACTAAATTGCCATGGTTACAGAAAAAATTCCCAAAATGGGAGGTCTGCGATAGCAAAAGGAAAAACTAGGGCTCTTGTCTGATATATACAGAAAGTTTCATGGAGCTTCGTCGAACGGTTTTGGAGTTATAATCCGGAAACAAAAGAAAACAATAATTTGGTACTTTTCCATGGTAACAGAAAACATGACAAAAAAGGAAGGTCCGCAATAGCAAAATACACAACTAGGGCACTTGTTTGATGTTCAAAGAACATATGAAGAAAACAATGATATAGGCAAGTTTGGTATACAATTGCAATTACTTCAATTTCAAGATACATAAACAACATGGGTGAAGTATGACTAACCATGAATTAGTCCCATCTTCCAGTGATTTTTGTGATATAACAATTACTGGAAGGGGGACTAATCAACAGTTAATTTTGCTTTACCCTCAAGATATCTCAAAACCACCATACTGTTATGAAATTGACAAGTGAATATGTTTCTTCGTCTGGAACTCCAGCTTTCCTCCACAACTATACAATTTCAATAAGTACAAAATAAAATTTCTGTAATCAGCTAAATATTCAAATCATCTGTACAGTAAAACCTTCTTTTAATCACTTAATATAATAAATTACAAATCACTCTAGAAAGGACTGATTATATCATAAATTTAAATTTTGGTTACTGTGTGGCAATATGTAGATTATGTACAAGTAATTTGTTTGGCTTAGAGGAAAACAGAGACAATTTCATAGAGATAATAAGATTTTCTGAAAGCAGTACGGTAACAGAAACAGCCTATGTACTCTCATCCGGTACCTTCTGTTACCAGTACAGTAACAGAAACAGCCTATGTACTCTCATCAGGTACCTTCTGTTACCAGTACAGTAACAGAAACAGCCTATGTACTCTCATCAGGTACCTTCTGTTACCAGTACAGTAACAGAAACAGCCTATGTACTCTCATCAGGTACCTTCTGTTACCAGTACAGTAACAGAAACAGTCTATGTACTCTCATCAGGTACCTTCTGTTACCAGTACAGTAACAGAAACAGCCTATGTACTCTCATCCGGTACCTTCTGTTACCAGTACAGTAACAGAAACAGCCTATGTACTCTCATCCAGTACCTTCTGTTACCAGTACAGTAACAGAAACAGCCTATGTACTCTCATCCAGTACCTTTCTGTTACCAGTACAGTAACAGAAACAGCCTATGTACTCTCATCCAGTACTTTCTGTTACCAGTACAGTAACAGAAACAGAAACACCTATGTACTCTCATCCAGTACCTTCTGTTACCAGTACAGTAACAGAAACAGTCTATGTACTCTCATCCAGTACTTTCTGTTACCAGTACAGTAACAGAAACAGCCTATGTACTCTCATCCAGTACTTTATGTTACCAGTACAGTAACAGAAACAGTCTATGTACTCTCATCCAGTACTTTCTGTTACCAGTACAGTAACAGAAACAGCCTATGTACTCTCATCCGGTACCTTCTGTTACCAGTACAGTAACAGAAACAGCCTATGTACTCTCATCCGGTACTTTCTGTTACCAGTACAGTAACAGAAACAGCCTATGTACTCTCATCAGGTACCTTCTGTTACCAGTACAGTAACAGAAACAGCCTATGTACTCTCATCAGGTACCTTCTGTTACCAGTACAGTAACAGAAACAGCCTATGTACTCTCATCAGGTACCTTCTGTTACCAGTACAGTAACAGAAACAGCCTATGTACTCTCATCAGGTACCTTCTGTTACCAGTACAGTAACAGAAACAGCCTATGTACTCTCATCAGGTACCTTCTGTTACCAGTACAGTAACAGAAACAGCATATGTACTCTCATCAGGTACCTTCTGTTACCAGTACAGTAACAGAAACAGCCTATGTACTCTCATCAGGTACCTTCTGTTACCAGTACAGTAACAGAAACAGCCTATGTACTCTCATCAGGTACCTTCTGTTACCAGTACAGTAACAGAAACAGCCTATGTACTCTCATCAGGTACCTTCTGTTACCAGTACAGTAACAGAAACAGCCTATGTACTCTCATCAGGTACCTTCTGTTACCCGTACAGTAACAGAAACAGCCTATGTACTCTCATCAGGTACCTTCTGTTACCAGTACAGTAACAGAAACAGCCTATGTACTCTCATCCAGTACCTTCTGTTACCAGTACAGTAACAGAAACAGCCTATGTACTCTCATCCAGTACTTTCTGTTACCAGTACAGTAACAGAAACAGCCTATGTACTCTCATCAGGTACCTTCTGTTACCAGTACAGTAACAGAAACAGCCTATGTACTCTCATCCAGTACCTTCTGTTACCAGTACAGTAACAGAAACAGCCTATGTACTCTCATCAGGTACCTTCTGTTACCAGTACAGTAACAGAAACAGCCTATGTACTCTCATCAGGTACCTTCTGTTACCAGTACAGTAACAGAAACAGCCTATGTACTCTCATCAGGTACCTTCTGTTACCAGTACAGTAACAGAAACAGCCTATGTACTCTCATCCAGTACCTTCTGTTACCAGTACAGTAACAGAAACAGCCTATGTACTCTCATCAGGTACCTTCTGTTACCAGTACAGTAACAGAAACAGCCTATGTACTCTCATCAGGTACCTTCTGTTACCAGTACAGTAACAGAAACAGCCTATGTACTCTCATCAGGTACCTTCTGTTACCAGTACAGTAACAGAAACAGCCTATGTACTCTCATCAGGTACCTTCTGTTACCAGTACAGTAACAGAAACAGCCTATGTACTCTCATCCAGTACCTTCTGTTACCAGTACAGTAACAGAAACAGCCTATGTACTCTCATCAGGTACCTTGTTACCAGTACAGTAACAGAAACAGCCTATGTACTCTCATCAGGTACCTTCTGTTACCAGTACAGTAACAGAAACAGTCTATGTACTCTCATCAGGTACCTTCTGTTACCAGTACAGTAACAGAAACAGCCTATGTACTCTCATCAGGTACCTTCTGTTACCAGTACAGTAACAGAAACAGCCTATGTACTCTCATCAGGTACCTTCTGTTACCAGTACAGTAACAAAACAGCCTATGTACTCTCATCAGGTACCTTCTGTTACCAGTACAGTAACAGAAACAGCCTATGTACTCTCATCAGGTACCTTCTGTTACCAGTACAGTAACAGAAACAGCCTATGTACTCTCATCAGGTACCTTCTGTTACCAGTACAGTAACAGAAACAGCCTATGTACTCTCATCCAGTACCTTCTGTTACCAGTACAGTAACACAAACAGCCTATGTACTCTCATCAGGTACCTTCTGTTACCAGTACAGTAACAGAAACAGCCTATGTACTCTCATCAGGTACCTTCTGTTACCAGTACAGTAACAGAAACAGCCTATGTACTCTCATCAGGTACCTTCTGTTACCAGTACAGTAACAGAAACAGCCTATGTACTCTCATCAGGTACCTTCTGTTACCAGTACAGTAACAGAAACAGCCTATGTACTCTCATCAGGTACCTTCTGTTACCAGTACAGTAACAGAAACAGCCTATGTACTCTCATCAGGTACCTTCTGTTACCAGTACAGTAACAGAAACAGCCTATGTACTCTCTCATCAGGTACCTTCTGTTACCAGTACAGTAACAGAAACAGCCTATGTACTCTCATCAGGTACCTTCTGTTACCAGTACAGTAACAGAAACAGCCTATGTACTCTCATCAGGTACCTTCTGTTACCAGTACAGTAACAGAAACAGCCTATGTACTCTCATCAGGTACCTTCTGTTACCAGTACAGTAACAGAAACAGCCTATGTACTCTCATCAGGTACCTTCTGTTACCAGTACAGTAACAGAAACAGCCTATGTACTCTCATCAGGTACCTTGTTACCAGTACAGTAACAGAAACAGCCTATGTACTCTCATCAGGTACCTTCTGTTACCAGTACAGTAACAGAAACAGCCTATGTACTCTCATCAGGTACCTTCTGTTACCAGTACAGTAACAGAAACAGCCTATGTACTCTCATCAGGTACCTTCTGTTACCAGTACAGTAACAGAAACAGCCTATGTACTCTCATCAGGTACCTTCTGTTACCAGTACAGTAACAGAAACAGCCTATGTACTCTCATCAGGTACCTTCTGTTACCAGTACAGTAACAGAAACAGCCTATGTACTCTCATCAGGTACCTTCTGTTACCAGTACAGTAACAGAAACAGCCTATGTACTCTCATCAGGTACCTTCTGTTACCAGTACAGTAACAGAAACAGCCTATGTACTCTCATCAGGTACCTTCTGTTACCAGTACAGTAACAGAAACAGCCTATGTACTCTCATCAGGTACCTTCTGTTACCAGTACAGTAACAGACACAGTCTATGTACTCTCATCAGGTACCTTCTGTTACCAGTACAGTAACAGAAACAGCCTATGTACTCTCATCAGGTACCTTCTGTTACCAGTACAGTAACAGACACAGTCTATGTACTCTCATCAGGTACCTTCTGTTACCAGTACAGTAACAGAAACAGCCTATGTACTCTCATCAGGTACCTTCTGTTACCAGTACAGTAACAGACACAGTCTATGTACTCTCATCAGGTACCTTCTGTTACCAGTACAGTAACAGAAACAGCCTATGTACTCTCATCAGGTACCTTCTGTTACCAGTACAGTAACAGAAACAGTCTATGTACTCTCATCAGGTACCTTCTGTTACCAGTACAGTAACAGAAACAGCCTATGTACTCTCATCAGGTACCTTCTGTTACCAGTACAGTAACAGACACAGTCTATGTACTCTCATCAGGTACCTTCTGTTACCAGTACAGTAACAGAAACAGTCTATGTACTCTCATCAGGTACCTTCTGTTACCAGTACAGTAACAGAAACAGTCTATGTACTCTCATCAGGTACCTTCTGTTAATGGAAATAATTCACTCATTTTCTCTCTGGCATCCCTCAGACGGCTAAGCTCTCCCATCTGGCGCAGGATTTTGATGAGTTCTACATGACAGTCGTACATATATGGATTTTCTGCAATCTGAAAAAAAAACCATTATAATTTTATTATCTTATTTTTATACCAGTAACATTTTTTTTTAAATTTCAAAACAAACTTCAGTCCATATCAAGCTTATTAACTACAAAGTCAAAATAAAAACATGGAGTCTGTTGAAGACAGGCAAAATAATTGATTTTATATACACTGTACAATCATCCCCTGTACACTATCATAGATATTGGAATCTATGGTCAATATACTGTATATAGTTGCCAAAGCTAAATGCAGACAATGTTAATAATGCAGGCTAACTTGGACTTTGAAATGTTTAATGCTTAAATTTAGAATGCAGAAAAAACCCATTGATTTTACATACTGGTACTCTATGGTTTGCATGAAATTGCAAAGAACGTTTTCTTTTTTCAGTAAAAGACGGCTTTAAAGCAAAAAAAGGTAAAATGATTATTTAATGCCCAAACTGCTATCCAAAAGTGAGCACATATTGGTGACGAGGTACAGCGCTATGACGAAAGTATTCATGATTTTCCAAGATGGCGGTTTAGCCATTGTGTGCTTCGAGCGTTTAAGGGGGTGTAACTCATACAAGAATGGTTATTTTTGCTGAAATTTTAACGTGACGTTGTTGACGACTTAAGTGACGTCATCCTTTGCGCACCATTGTCTGCTACGTTTATTTGACATAAATAAATTTCCTGTCAAAATGGGAAGGAAATGAAACGAAATCACAGATAGCATCAAAGAAATAATTGTGGACATGAAATTAGCCAGATATAAAACATCAGAATTGGTAAGGTTGATGGGAATATCTGAATATACCATTCGGTCCATCTGGAAAAGATCTCTAGAACGATCGGATGTGAAAAATAAGCAACGAAGTGGCTGTCCTTGTAAGTTGTCACAACTGGATCAAACATGGCTACTAGGCACACCGAAACCAATAGAGGGAGAGATTTAAAGGACATAACTCAAGATCTAAATCAAAGATTACATCCTAGAAATACAGTGAATCAACGAACAGTGCAAAGAATTTTACGTAATAATGATATGAAGCAGCGGGTTATCAGAAAGAAAATGATAGTATCGAAAATTAATTGGAAAAAGCATTTAGCATGGTGTTTAGAAAAAGACGACTTTCAATAGATCATTACTGGAATACCGTGATATTTTCAGACAAATCTCAAGTAGTTATGGGTGACAATTTTCGTGTATATGTATATATGGAGAACAGCTAGAGAGTCGTATCTGTCCCAGTGCATGTGTCCTCCCCGGCAACAGGGGATATCAGTTATGATTTGAGGATGTATATGTTACAACGACGTGGGGACTCTTTACAAAATTGATGTTAACATTAATGCACAGAAATACACAAAAATATTTGATCACAATGTGTGGCCTGTTACTGCTCGTCATTTTCTGGACGGAGTTTACAATTTCCAGGATGATCATACTCCTGTTCATCGGATGCATGTAACTAACCAATACAAGCAAACAAATAACATTCCTGATATAACATGGCCAGCACAGTCTCCGGACATTAATGTGATCGAAAACATATGGCTCAAGATTAAAAGAATGTTGAAAAATCAAGCCCGGAACATCAACACAACTGACAAACTTTTTATCGCTATCTCTGACATATGGACTTCGCTCTCCTGTCAGTATGTGAGATCTTTGTATAAATCAATCCCCCAATGTCTGCTGGCAGTAATCAAATCTAAAGGTGACCTCACCAAATATTAGGTAAGTGCGTTGACGTTAATGATTTCAATTTCCATTTTTGTTTACCGAGATGCCCCTCTTTTTATGTCCGCCATCTTGAAAAATCACAAATACTTTTGTCATTGCGCTGTAGCTCAGTGGTAGAGCATTCGGCTTGTGTTCGGAGGTTTGAATCTTGGTCTGGCTTTTACATTTTCTCCTCTTTTGATACATTCTTCAGGAAAGGTTAATCGTTTTCGATTAAAGCTGAGTACACTTCTCAAAAACAACTCTGCATATTGCCTTAACAAAAATTTTTCGATTAAAGCTGAGAGATATTCCAAGGGAAGACCTAAACTCCACTCCCTAAACTCTACCATCAGGCCCGGGAAAACCACCAACTTGCGTATTATACGCAAACTAGAGTATTATAGCCCAATTGGAGTATGAATTTGTTACTAAAAATATAGCATAAATTGCTGAAATATCAAAATTAAAAATTTTGCTATACTTTTCAAAAAATCACATTAATATTTGCCAAGATAAAGTACAATTTACTGAAATTTGTACAGTAGAAGCATTTGTTACTTAGGAACTTGATGCAACTTTTCTTAAAGTATTGAATCTATTTTCAATATTTTCCGACCTGGAAATAAATCTAAATTCTGCATTTGTGTTAGGATTCATACTTAAATAACATAATACTGCATTTGCATAACAAATTTATCCTCAAATACAGGACTGTTACTCAAATACAAGACTATCCTGCATATACGGGAGCATCCTCGATACTCCAGGGCTTCCGATCTCTTACGATCTCTACACCCCTGGACTATCTCATAGTGAAATTGAAGGCAGCTCAGCAGAAAACATTTGACCAATCACAGGCTAGCAAAGATTTCCTTTGAAGACTACAGAGAGAGCGACACCTAACATCTAAGCCACACAGTCAACCACAGTGTACCGTTATACGGCTCTTTTGATGTATATCAAATGACTAAATTAACTGTTCTATTCTGTTGACTCCAGTTTTACTATGAGATAGTCCAGGGGTGTAGAGATCGAAAGTGATCGGAACCCCTGGAGTATCGAGGATGATACGGTAGTGTCCACAACCTGTTAACGTCACGATTTCAAGTTAAAATCCTGACGGACCTGCAGGTTTTGGTACAGGCCTGTGAGGGCATTGTCAATGGTCGTCTGAAATCAATGTAAAATCAACAGGTATGTCTTTAATTAATAACGAAGAACTTCATGTAGGTCCAACCAGTCAATCCGTATAATCGAAAACGGCCATATATCAAACCACCTTTTGTACGAGGTCCTGTACTTGTAATTCGTTCTGAATGCCTTCGTTGTCTTCACTGTCACTAGCCGAGGATGCTGAGTCTGAAGTTCCATCGTCGTCACTGTTCATTTCCTCATCTTTAGCATCGTCGTTGCAGACTTCATGCTCTTCGACTTCGTCTGTCAACATCTTATTTTCATTTTCCCTGTTGTCCGCCATTGTTTTAAACGCAAGCCAAATGAAACTTCTTTTTGAAGAGTTCCGTCAATGGCGATACTAAAAACTCATGAAGGACCCGGATGGGACAGACTATCCGGAATTAATCATTTTTCTAATAAATCCCAAATGAGCTATTATATATGATGAATATTGATGATGCAAGCATATGTTACGATGGCACCTAACATTTAAACTAAGTTTTTGTTATCAAAACTGTTTATTTTTCACATTGTAGCAAGTTTTGTAGCGGCGGACCATTAAGTCCGAGCTCGCGGGTTCGAGCCCGGTTAGCGGAACCAGATATTTAAATATAATTACTATTCAAATATCTGGCGGAACACTACCCTCGCCTTGTACTTCAGTACTAGCCTATCTTTATATATTAATTACCGTACAGTACATCACTGTACAATTTAGTATGGTTCTGTTAATATTTCTCAAGGAAGTAAATTTTACAACTACAGATGTAACTTACTGCAGAAACATATATACATAGAGATTGGAAACTCCTTCTTTGTCTTTGTTGACAGGCAGCGGGACCTCCGGTTTATAGGCATTTTCCCTTGGCTAACTACTTTCAAGTGTATTCTTTTAAATATGATATTTTTCCATCAATACAAAGTTTAAACATTAAATCATGGTTTGATGTGACCAGTTTTTCCAATTGATGTTATTTAAGAATGTAGTCTCGTGGTAAGGGAGACAGATCATGATTTTTTTCATACAGACGCTTGAGTTATGACAGTGCCTCAAGCTCTTCAAGCATTTGAATGACCGCGATTTGATTAATACCCCCTTTTCTGAAGTTTGAATTTATGAATAAATTATTTTATTAGTTTAAAAAAATAATAACACAAATAATCCTATCAATCTTAAATTGCTATTTTAATGATAAATATATATTAATTAAACATTGTTAATAATTTTAAAACTAAAAGTATTGACATCTAGGCTATATTGTAACAGAAAATTCTGCAGTGAATGTATAAAAAGTATATATAATAGGGGAGATAACTCTATTGTGAATCCCGTCTTTTTCAATGAAAAATGAAGGTTTTTTGGTGCTAAAAATGCTCTATCTTGACAAATTGTGGTTCAATTTTCTTGAAAATTGACTGATTAAAAGCAACTTTGTCACTTTTTAGTCTGTTATTTTTCTATAAAAATTGAACTTCACAATTTTGATTTATTTTCATTTTGGTGAGAATATTTTAGGTAATTTACTTGCGTCTTTTTTACCTAATTTCCTCCAAAAATGATCACTAGAAATTAATTATGACGAGAAGTAAAGTATTTTCTTTAAAAAAAGGATTGATATATATCACATCAATTAAACAATATATATATCGTAGAACATTTTGTTAATTATTTTCATTTACAGGGCAGATATAGTACAGACTAATGCTGTTTTATCATGTGCAGAATCTACTCAAAAATGGCAAATTTGAATATTTATTTAGAAAAAATAGATGGTTCAATTTCTTCGAAACTTTGACAGAAGATGCATAACAACATATTTACTTCATAAATCAAATATGAAAAATATTGAACGACAGGAAAATTTTGGGGAATGTGAGACTACCACCTTAATATGTTTTTAAAAGCATGAAAATCGGCAATTTTACCTGGTTTTTCGAAAATCAGACATTCAAAACCGGAAGTGCATTTTGTTTTATTAATATATAAGTTAAAATATTATTTTTTCTTTCCAAAATCGTCCTCAAACCATCTGCAAATTGCTGAACTTTTATAACATTTCAAAGTTATTCTGCTGTATTTAACTATTTAAAAGGTTATCTAAAAACCCCTAAGCACATACAGAGGTACATCTGCCGATCGTAAAAATGGCGGAGTTGCCAATCTCTATGTATATATGTTTCTGCTTACTGTATGCATTTAACGTTACTGAGTATAGCCAAAATTGCTACAGTAAAGTCAATTTTCTCTCTCTTTTTTCATTTTCTTAGATAGTGTTATATTAGTTTCGGAATTTAATCCTTTACCGATAGTTGCTTTTGTATTAGAACCATCTATGTAGACATTCGGAACACTTCTAAAATTATAAACTAATCAACTGGTATAAATCTAATGCTGTCCGACTGTTGTTTAGACTAACACGTGCTTCCGGTCTTAAAAAGAACTGTTATTTCTAAAAAGTTGAAAATGGATAAGAAGGCAACAGATCCCGTTATTCAACGGCGAATGGAAGTGAAAGAACAACTAAATAGTATACCAAAAGGAAAAGCTAAATCAGGGAGGCCGTGGAAATCAAATAGAACCGCTAGGTACATATATTACTGTTATTAATTAACTAGGTTATTCTACAAACTATAATTGAAATAATCAATTGAAATAAGTGTCACTGTGTCGCTAAATAAGAATCTCAGATTTCATACCAAGAGCACATGATAAGAAGATGAAGATATATTGTACAATCACTTCTATTGTCATAAATATCTAAGTAATGATCCAGTCTAGGTTGATAGTTGATTAATTGCAGTATCAAAACTTATTGAGAAAAGCAAACAGGACTCAAAAGGTGTAAGCTAGTGAAATTGTATGCTGCTTACCAGAATTTTCTTCTTTTAACCTTTTAATTGTGAATAGTGTTTTTATGATATACATAATGTAAACTGTCACCTCGTTGCGCAACAAGATGAGGATCGAGGATGAAACCAAATATAGATCGGCCTTACAAGCCACAGCTGGAAAACAGTGTGGACAGTGAGATTAATGGCTAGCCATTAACAGTTAGGCCTAATGTTTGTAAACATGTAACGTTAAAGACTGCTGTTTTATGCCACGAGTCAGTTGACCGTTAAGCCCTATTGGCCTCTTGTTAAACATTTAATAAACATCTATGCAAAAAGGAACAAAACAGAAGTCTAATATAGGTACAGTTGGACTTGTTAATGTGTTTCTGCATCTGTTATTTTTACAGGTATTCAGAAATCAAGAAAGTAAAGTCACTTAAGTCATCATGGGACAAGAAAATGAAGAAAAAGGCAGAAGAAAAGTCAATTAAAGATTTTGAAAAACAGCTGAAGGATGAAAGGGCAGAAAAACTAGAAGTGAGTAATATACAGAATAAGAACATCATACAATGTCTCTATTATCTATTACCTGTCATCAAATTTTTTTATTCATAGGCAGTTTTTGCCTCTCTGACGCATCAATTTATTTCTTAATTGTAGATTTTTAGTCCACCATCATCAGATGGTGGGCTATTCAAATCGCCTTTCGTCTGTGGTCCGTCCTTCCGTCCGTTAACAATTCTTGTTACCGCTATTTCTCAGAGGGATCTTTCTCAAATTTCATATGTAGGTTCCCCTAGGGCCCTCGTTTTGCATATTGCATTTTGGGACTAATCGGTCAACAAAATGGCCGCCAGGCAGCCATCTTGGATTTTGATAGTTAAAGTTTGTTACCGCTATTTCTCAGAAAGTACAGAAGGGAACTCTCTCAAATTTTACATGTAGGTTCCCCTAGGGGTCTAGTTGTGCATATCACATTTTTGGACAAATCAGTCAACAAGATGGCCGACAGGACGCGATCTTGGATTTTAACAATTGAAGTTTGTTACCACTATTTCTCAGAAAGTACTGAAGGGATCTCTCTCAAATTTTACATGTATGTTCCCCTAGGGGTATAGTTATGCATATTGCATTTTGGGACCAATCGATCAACAAAATGGCCGCCAGGCAGCCATCTTGGATTTTGATAGTTAAAGTTTGTTACCGCTATTTCTCAGAAAGTACTGAAGGGATCTCTGTCAAATTTTACATGTAGGTTCCCCTAGGAGTCTTGTGCATATTGCATTTTGGGACCAATTGGTCAACAAGATGGCCGACAGGATGCCATCTTGGATTTTGACAATCGAAGTTTGTTACCACTATTTCTCAGAAAGTACTGAAGGGATCTGTCTCAAATTTCAAGTGCATGGTCCCATAGGTCCCTGGTTATGCATATTGCATTTTGGTACCGATCGGTTAACAAGATGGCCGACAGGAAGCCATCTTGGATTTTGACAATGAAGTTTGTTACCGCCATTTCTCAGAAAGTACTGAAGGGATCTGTCTCAAATTGCATGTACAGGTTCCCCTTGGGGGTCTAGTTGTGCATATCACATTTTCGGACTGATCGATGAACAAGATGGCCAACAGGCCGCCATCTTGGATTTTGATTGTTGACGCTTATTACCACTATTTCTCAGAAAGTACTGAAGGGATCGCTCTCAAATTTTACATGTAGGGACCGATCAGTGAACAAGATGCCCAACAGGACTTTATGTTGGATTTTCACAATTGAAGTTCGTTACCGCTATTTCTCATAAAGTACTGAAGGGATCTGTCTCAAATTGCATTTGCAGGTTCCCCTAGGGGTCTAGTTGTGCATATTGTATTTTGGGACCGATTGATGAACAAGATGGCCGATAGGCCGCCATCTTGGATTTTGATAGTTGAAGCTTGTTACCACTATTGCTCAGAAAGTACTGAAGTGATCTGTATCAAATTTTATATGTATTTATGACCTTATTTGTGCATATTGCATTTTCAGCTGACCAATCAAAAAGATGGCCAACAGGTAGCCATCTTGGATTTTGATAATTGAAGTTTGTTACTCAGAAAGTACTCGAAGGATCTTTCTCAAATTTCATATGTAGTAATATGTACAGCTGTACGAAAAGTTTGAAAAGCAGAGAAAAGATCCCTCTTTTGTTTGTCAGACATAGATCATTCTTTGGTGCGGCGCCAAGATCCCTCTGGGATCTCTTGTTTTTTCTTTTAACATCCTTTTACAACAATATTATGAAAGTAGTTCTGCTTGATACATTTCTTTGTAGTTTTCATTTTGCTGTCTTATTAATCTGTAGTTACTTAGAAAGAGACAAGAAGAACATAAGCAGAGAAAATTGGAGAACGAAAGGAAATCGGAAGTAGTACAAAGTGTAAGTACTATATATATATGTTACCTTTCTCAAAACCGCATGAAATTAAATTTGGTGATTTAAATAAAAACAATTGTTCAAAATACCTACTTGTAAATTGTAATGTGACTTAGTGCCATCTTGGTAGTGTCTTGTTCTCTTCAATGTCTTCTCATGGTACAAATGTCACCTCATGGTACAAATGTCACCTCATGTCACATATTGCTCTTTATTAGTAAGCATCATTTTGTAATATAGAAGTGTACATGTGAATCATACATCTCTTGATTGAAACTTATATAAGACAAGTATTAGAAGAAATAGTAATGAAATGAACCGTCTTGTCATCAAACTATAAATGTCTTCTCTTGATGCTGACTGTCCTTTATGAGTGAGAGTTTGAATGCGATATAAAATACAAGTCACTTGTAATAAATGTGTCACTGGTTGTTGATTCTTCTCAACTTTTTAATAATCACCAACTGTCATCTCACCACTATCAAGACATTTCGTCTTCTTGTAATAAGTCAAGATACTGGTATATATACTAATATAATGTCTTACCATGATATAAAGTGTCTCCTGGAGACGGTATCCTGATTTGGATAGTGTGTTCTTATGACACTTGCGCTTTCTGATGATAAATTAAGTGTCTTTGCTATACAAACACAAAGTCTTTCTGCATCTGAAGATTACTTCGTAGTCCAATGTGTATGATCTTGACAAAAGATGTCTCTCAATGATATCTTCTTGTCTTCTCTTGATACAAACATCTTCTGATGAAGTGTCTTACGATATACAAAGTCTCTCCCCACAATGTAAAGTGCTTTGTAGTCAGTCTCGATATGAGTCGGCCTAAATCTATGATACAGAAAATCTTCTTGTGAAACAGTATTTTTAGTTATTAACTGTGGCACAGCAGTTGTTCCTTGTGATAAAATGTGTCACTTTTTGAGATAGTGTTTTGATAATACCAAGTTTCTTGTCATACAAACTTTGTTTATACAATCTTCTTTTTATGGCCTCTGCCTTGAAATGGATGGGATGTGGGCATATAGTATTATAATAATTTTGTTCTGTCATGATCATAATACAGCTGTAAAATTATCCCCATCTTCTCTAATGGAAATGTTTTTTAACTTTAATTGGCAACTTCATTAGTCATGAAAATTATTTGTTGAACTTATAAAAATGCTTTTGTAATATTCTTTTTGCTTCATTTCAGATCAAGAACACGGCCAAAATCAAGAGGATGAAAAAGAAACAGTTACGACTTCTAGCTAAAAGATGATTTGAATATATTATTTATACAATATGGATTTACAAGAATGACAGTACAGAAATAAAACATTGTTGAAAGGCAAGGTTTGTTTCTGTTTCCTTTGTATACCTCTCATCTTACTTATGTGCATCACATCAGGAGCTTGAAAAAGACTTGTTTTAATATACGTCATTTGTTTGGTCAGTTATCTCTTAAAATGTAGATGATGAAATCAGTGGATCATGGACCATGATCATCATTTAGTCAGTACATTTGTCATTGGCTAAGGTTGTCACAGGTAATACTCGTATACCAGTAGTATTGAAATTTGGGATTCTATAGTTAAGCCTACTTCAGTGATAAAGGTGTAATGTTGGACTAGGTTTCAATTTTAACTTGTTCATTTATATGTCATGATATTACCACAGTAGATTTTGGTGTTTTATTCCACAGATATTTAATTCAGGTATTCTTAGGTTTTGTATGTATTCCGTATTTACATATTACAGAGCAGGGGTTCCATTAACTTTCAGGAGAGGCAGTACAATTGCAATTTCAAAGGGTACCTTTACTCCAACAATGTTAGAGGTATAGCACGACGTGACACTTTTGATAATTACATCGTATCGATATTGCCCATCAGAAGTTCCTCGATATCGAAGTCTAATATTATTAGATAAGTAGTGATTGTGACTTCGTACCGTACGTTTCTGGGAAAATAACAGGAATTGTGCTCACAAAATAATGACATTACAATCGATACCTACCCACAAGGGACCTTACTCTGTAATATGCAAAGACGGAATATAACTAGTGTACAGCAGTTTTAAGTTACTCTCACTAGCATAGTGATCATGTTGAAATCTTGGCTACACTGGAAAGATTCTCTAACGGTGAACCAACATTCTTCTACATGTGATGCACTTTTGCGATGCAGGTAACATCATGAATGTTAAAATTTTTGAATTATATCTACATCTCTTAAAAGTTGAATACAAAATTTCTCTTCAGTTTTTAACTGAATGTTTATCTTTGCAATATTGTGAAATGGCAATTGCAAATTAAGTCGCTGTAAAAGACAGTTGGTTTACAGTATAAGAAGTATAGTCAGTTTATTAGGATTAACTGATGTTCATTTAATAAGAAAATAATTACAATTGTATGTTGATGAAGTTTATTTTCCCCAAAGTATGACACATGATGTAGATGATGTCTCGCATGAAAAAGTATGTAAACAAAACAATACAAATGACAGACAATAAAATATTTAAAAAGGACAGCAAGCGTTTGTTCTCTAATTTCTCATCGATGTTAACATCTGTTATAGCCCCATTTCTCTGTACGCACAATAGTCTTTAGTTCACAATGGACACAAACAGTTACATGGGCACACTGACGATGCTGTTGGATTTTTTACGTGGGCACACTGATGATGCTGTAGGAGTTTTTACAATGTCTATAGCTTGGGATATACAGCCTGTGTCACAGAAATGGCCTGGTCATATCACTCTCCTTTAGTAGGGCTTAGGTCTTCTGTCTCCACGGTCCATTCTAAAAGCACAAAAAGATGCATTAAAGTTAAAACTTGAAATCCTGGGAGGCACATCACAACCATTAGACACATCAAGGACAACCATTACCATAACTTATCCTTAACCTAAACCACTGCCCTACAGCTGAAATTTTAACCCATTCAAACACTTTGATGTATTTCAAGCAAATTTCAAGTTTATATAAGAGAAATAATGATTTTTCATTTGGAATATCTCAAAGTCTAAATATACAGTAAAACCTGCCTAAGCAACCACTTCTGTATAAAGACCACCTGCTTGTTATTAGAACAACTTTCTTGGGATCCTCCAAAATGGCCATTTATAAAACAATTTGACCAGTGTATCAAGACCAAAATTAATACCCCCCCCCCTTCATCTGTTAAGAACACATAGTACTGACCTGTCTTTTCCTCTATCCCCGCCGAATCCTCCTCGTCCCCCGCGGTCGCCAAATCCTCGTCCGCCTCTAGGTCCTCCACGTCCTCGGTCACCGAACCCTCCACGTCCACCTCGGTCTCCAAACCCACCACGACCTCCACGATCGCCTCCAAATCCACCACGGCCGCCACCTCTGGGACCACCACGTCCTCTGTCAAATCCTCCACGACCACCACGGTCAAAACCTCCACGTCCTCGGCCACGGAATCCTGCAATTAAATTTGGTCACTCCCAATTAATATTGAAGGTTTGGGGTTTATCTGATAAAGCTCTGATTTTTTATTTTAAATGGTAATATCTCTGCCTATCATAAAAGCCTTTATTTTATGTCACTTTGAACGCAGTACTGTAGAAATCTTCAAGTATCTTACCTCCATCATCATCTCCTACACCGTCTGGCCTGGGACTGTTACACAGATTACACGAGTTTCTCCAGGCAAAGTTTTTGTTGCTACAGCCATCTTCTTCACACATCCAGTCTCCGGACCTCTCTGATCCACCACCGCCGCCGCCTCCACGACCACCACCGAAACCACCTCTACCACCTCCACGGTCACCACCTCCACGGTCACCACGGAAACCACCTCGTCCACGGCCTCGCATTCCCATTGGGTTTATCTTCCTCTCTGCTATCTCCACCTTGATGACATTTCCAAGGAAGTCTTTTTCTGTTGATAATGAGTGATGAAATTGCAACATGAGGTTCACCAACTCGTGTATAAAATCACAACACAAGGTTCACAATGTCAGGTTTAAGAAAAACTATTGGTTGTAAGGATAAATCGTTGATGAAAACCAAAAACGTTTTTGCTCCTTATATAGAAATCGACAACTGCCTCTTGTAAATCAATTTGATTTGACTAAATTTTGCATTTAAGAATCGACGATTAATTTTTTGCAATGCTTGTTATAGCTCGAGAATTATGCAAAATTTCATAGTGCATGAAAATAAGTTGATTTATAAATAAATCATCACATTTTAGTGTTATTGAGGCCCATCAGAGAATGTATTACCAAGACTTACCATTGAACCAGTTGATTGCAGCCTTTGCCGACTCGGCATCGTCATAGGTAATGGTGGCCTCGCCCTTTGGTCTGCCGGATATCTTGTCCTTGTAAATCCATACCTTGGGTTTACCTGTCCTTCTGTCAGTCTGTTGGAAACAGCAATGTCGGACAATAAGTTAACTATTAAGATAACACCAGGTCATATCACCATTTAAACTTGATACATGCTGTCATTTAAAACATGTTCGATACCATAATACCAACAATTAAAGATGCTCCACCGCTGACAAATGGTATTTTTTTCACTATCAAAAATATGAGCAGACGATTTAGTATTTTTCTTCAGTTAAAAAAGTTACTTACTTTACACCATTATCATCATTGAAAAGTTTAAGCTTCTAATTTTACTTTAAGTTAAAAATATAAAAAATAATTAATTGCATCCCGAAAAAATTCCATGTCTCTATATCCTATATGGAATGAAATACTGATTGCTTATGCACCAAAGGCAAAATAAATTATTTTATTACATTTTTTGTGCTAATTAGACATACATACACACGATTAAACACCAATTACTGTTCAAGTGATGAATATCATTTATGCTCTGTCGGCGGTGGAGCATCTTTAATAAATGTTCACTCACCTTGATGACGCCAATGCTTCCAAAATGATTGACTAGAGCGTCCTCATCTGACCCGTCAGCTAGTCCCGATACGAAGATGGTATCCATCATCTGTTCCATCTCAGGTCGCTCGCCACCACCACCACCACTCTCATCATCCCTTCCTGTAATGGGGTACACAAGTTATTCTCTGACATAACACTGACACACTGGCTATAAGTAAAGTGTTGCTAGGAGCAAGTTACGCTTAACAACAAAGTTGCCATTAATTATGTCTAAACAATATTTTTCATTTTTTCCCGCTCCAAAATTTGTCAATCTTTTTTCCTACTTTACCCTTCCCTAGTTTCATTTGCATCTAGCAACACTTCACAAATACAAATTAAAAATTTTCAGAATCCAATTTAATAAATCTTATCACAATTAAGTTATAATTCAACCCTCTCCGATATTTCCAGTGCTTTTTCAAATTTTGATTGAACATGCAGCATTAGCCTTCAAACTGTGATAAGGAATTACATCATTGGAAACTGAACACTGATATGACCAGAGCTCTTTACTATATGGTAGTTAAACCACATGCATCAATCAAACTTGGAGATTAGACTCCAATTACAACAGGAAATCTTTATTCAAGAGCTCTGTTCATTATCATAGATAACAGCCAATTCAAGTTTTCTGATTATGAAACCTAAAAATTGTTTCTCAAAAATTGAAATGGCTTCTGTACAAGGTGACAGAATATTTAAGAAAACACTTAAAAAACACACTGCATTATATGAACAACCTTCCAGCTATTGGTTTATTTTTGCATCGGGATACCGATTGAATAATTTGAAGCCATTGTGCTAACTTTTTTTTTGTTTCATTACATTTTTTAAGTCAATGCTTTTTCTTTTCATTTTTTTAATTACATTTAATCCTGTTTTAGAATGATTTTCTTGTTAAAGAGACATCCTGTTACTATGGATATTTATTTCCAAAGTCAGCAGTCACTCACTTTAGAATTCTGATTTATATACACTTTCTGCCTATACAGGCAGCTACTTGTAACTTAGGTTTAGCGTATCGTCCAGTGTATTACACACTGATACATACATCACTATCTCAATATTATTTACAGTGCACACAGCTTTGGTGACCAGCACTTTTCATTTCATTAGAAATCAAAATCCATTTCAGCTACTCAAAAAATTCAAACATATTCAACCAAAAACAAATGTTGTTCATTGAACTGTAACATACAAGTGTACTTTGGTTCTGAATTCTCTACAACTAATGCTAATGCTCTTTTTTCTTTTTTTACACAACTATATTACAAATCATTTGTTGTAACTTACAGGATCTTCGGTGACATTGTCTCACCTCATATTAATCATGTATAAATCTAATGACACTTTCAGAGCGATTCATTACACTGTACAGGCTCTGCTTTCTTGTTCTACAAGTACCTGGTACATATCGGTACCATGAAGAATTTAACCATGATTTTGTAAGTAGGTGACCAATTCATTTTGACACTTTTTGGCTTTCTTTCCAGTTAGATACCAATTGATTTTAACTCTTTTAAACATTTCATGATTTTTTCCCCAACACTTTCATACTCAGAAAACAAGTAACACTTTTCTCTGGACCGTATGACATATTACAAACATAAATACATGTAGCATTACTACTTTAGAGCTTGTACACACTACACATACGCACAACTTTGGTTGTGTTGATGTTTTTCAGATTTAATACCCATTTCAGAACTTTTTCATGCTACTCCACATTCCAAATTACAAACTGGAGTTACAGCACATTCAGGTTATTGTAATAGTAGTGACAGCACAAACTGATTCAATCCTTTGAATCCGGATTATGACACTTTACATTGTTAATTAGATGTTATTAAATTCAAGTCTTCACCTTGGATTTCCAACTATCAGGTACAAAGGTAGAGTCGAATAAGTCCACTCTGCTGTCCATATTTAAATCAAAGCCATTGTTTACTTTTTATTTTGTTTTTAAACATTGTAAACATTCTAACGATAATAAAGTTCAATATTGTCAACAAACCATCATATGTTAATCCCTTCAAGCTTCTGGATAATAATACAAATCCATTTAGCATCCAAACGAATAATTGATGGTACCTGTCCATACACAAGAATGGACATTTTTTCATTTCCTCAGACATTGCAATGGGTTAACTTGTAACCAATATGGAACCTTGGCTTAGTACATATTTTGAGGATAAATTTTTAATGAGTTCACTAATTTCATACCTTTAATGGGTTTACCAACCATTTAATGGCCTGTACTATGTTTATATACACACATTTGATGGTACAGGTATCGCATGTTGTACATCGTTTAATGGTTTTTAAAAGTCATTTTTAACACTTCTGTTTAACCAATAAACACTTTAAAACGCAGGTACCATTTTCTTTAAACCATAATATAATGGTACATTCTGCACTTTTTTTTAAATACCTATTCAGTGATTAACTTTCTCCACTGTTAAACAGCTGGTAGCCTGGTACATTGTTGTATATACCAATGTACAGTCGCATATATTTCATGATGTAAAACCCGGGTGTTTTAGTAAGATACCTTTCAAGGTATACTTTACACATTTTAGAACCCATTTACCAACACCTTTGAATAATGGTTGGTATTTTAGTAATGATTTCTACACACATTTAAGTCTGTAATCATTTATAAACACCTTGTCCTTTTAGCATTTAAAATCATTTCAAGTCCACCATTGATCAACACCTTTAAATAGCTTGTAACCATTGATTTTACAATGTTTAGTATACACATATAGTACTTGTGTATCTACACCTCATAGAGTCCATAATCTGCTATTTATACCTTTACTTCCGTTTCATAACATTTTAATGTTTCATAAATTAGTATACACACTTCATTGTTTACAGTCACGTCGATTCATAATTACTGTCAAGACATGACACATATTGTTCAACGTACCTTCATTTGATTTTTGTTGGGTTTTGTTTATAGTACACAAAATCCACGAAACTTTGCATTTGACAAATCCACACATAAATGCTTTCTATTCAGCTATGGACGTTTTTAAGCCCTAAAGTAATTATAGTTCGCATATTGTGATTATTATGGTTTGCATAGTGATGATATAATACACTTACTTTGATATTTCTTTTATGATTTTTTTTTCTCAGTTCGTTTGGATTTTTTTTTTTTTAGTTTTCTTTGATTCATTTTCAAAGTTTTGTTTTACTACCATAGCAAGTTTTACACACATCATAATCAGTCTCTAATTTCCTGTGTTCATTTTGTTCAAATCCTAATTATTTGGAGTTTGTCGTTTTAAGTGCTGGTGAACGTTGTACATAGTGAATGCTAAAACATCTCATAATAACAAATGATTACAAACACATGATAATGATAAGCATAATTAATGTTAATCATAAAATACATTTCTCACACATACGTCACACAGATTCCAGCAACCTAACATTATATTTACCAAGCGGAGCATTCAGTTTTTATTACTTTTCAGTTAAACAAGATACCATCAGTTTTGAAAATTAAATCCTTTTTTTTTTTATTATATCAATTTCAACTAAAGATTTTTTTGAAAATTAATATAATAAGACAACCATACATAAAGCCAGGATTTTGTCCATGGGTATAATAAATTATACAGTTAGGTTGCTTAATTTCATCATCCACCAACTTTCTCTCTCTTCTGATGACACACTATGTGGAGAATCCTAAATTATCAAAATTAAGATGGGCTTTATAAACGTATCATCTGAATGAAATTATAATATGACGAAAAAAAAAAAAAAAAAAAAATGGGCTAATAAACTTCTATTCAAGACTAAAATATTGATTTTGATTTATATTAAGTACTGATTAAAAAATTTCCCAAATAAAGAATAAAAAGTTACCACATAATTCTACAAAAAATTAAAATAAACATTAATTTTTACATAAAATTCTGATACACCATATTTATGAAAAACAGGAACAAGTTGAATATTAGAATTCACTGCAAGTCGGAATTGATTTAGTAATGTTTCATATATCTATTGGTGTTCGTAATAACAAGAGACATATTCTTTAACTACACCTATCATATACAACTTTGTTCTCACTGAACTTTCTATATTTCTTCCTCTTTATTTTTCAATAAACATGCAATATCTGAACTTCTTGCAAAAAAGGACTCAAGGTTAAAACTTTTGCACGATTTGAAATCTGTCTCAGTTGTAAAATATATGTACATATCAGAAAATAACCGTAAATTGTAACCTTCAATTTTTTTTATATGGATGAAGGCAAAACGGTAGCCTGGATTTAGAAATTTCTTGGATGCTAGGTACTAAAATAAATGAAGAATCTTTACTGTAAAATAGTGGTTCTCGATGAGTGACAAAAATAAATAAATAATAACCAATATGTATTCCAGTTTAAATAACCATGTCCCATTCTAGTCTTCCCATTTTTCTTTGAAATATTTAAACTTGACATGGTACTTGGCACCCAGTATATCTCTTAGTATTAAGTTTGACTCATGCTTTCATTTTCCCTGAAAAATCTTTAAGTGGTAAAAAAAATTAAAAAAAAAAAAAATTCCAATCCAGCCATAGATTTTTAAAGGCCCCTGTACCCATCCATGGGGCCCTACCGGTTGTGAGACAAACTAAGACGAGAATTCACAGTGGTAATAAGATAAGAGAAACTGTCATGCTAGCCATGACTGTGGACTTACCACCACCGTAACTTTTGTTGTACCCTCCGCGACCTCCGCTGCAATATATTAAAGAGTACGGTCAGTATCGAGTGGTCACACCAATCACACACAGCACCCAACTACTGTGTACGGCGGGGTGACCAGCCGTACTGATCTCCTGGATTACTTCTTCACTGCTGGACTGCAACTTCTGGTCTTATGGAGTCTCGTATATGGACTCCCAAATTGGTTGTTTGTTGAACACATACTATCTTCTTGTGTTCTATGTTTTCAATTGTTCTTCTACTTCCACATTAGTATTTGCAAGCTTCTCCAGAAATTGTAGCCATTCTTCGTCAACAATCAACCAAAAACCTAGATGTCCTTTCCATTAGTTAATTTAGATCCCCCTTTTTTCACACGGCCAATTCTCAGTGGCAGTAGTCAACCATTTCCACCTTTTTATATGTAACCATTTTTTTATTTTTTTATTTACCCCAATGCATTTCTTTGCATTTTGAAAATCTCATATGCTTAAGATTGGTATAAACACTCAGTTTTCATAACGGTTTTCATGTAGTGGCTCTGGTCTATCAAGGACTAAATGTTTCTAATCATGATCTTATTTTCTGGTTCTACACAAGGGAAAAAGCGCATGACAGTCTTCACTTGAAATAAGTGAACTTTGTTAGCAAAAAATACACTAGCAAAAATAAAATCAATAAAACTTCAAAATAAATAAAAAGTAAAAAATGCAAAGTTTTATACTGGCAATATGCCTAAATGATAAATATCCATAAGTACACTTTTGGACTTGGTCAACATTAATGAAGATTAGGTGAAGGTATGAGCTGAAGGAAGTATTAAATATCATATTCAATATAATGGGCACTAAATTACAAATACTGCTTCAACTTGCATACTAGTGACATTTTCATTTGGCTATACCATAACGGCTAAATTTTATAAGTATGGCAAGGCTTTTGCTACTTTGCTTGTTACTGAAAGTAGACCAGTATTGTATAGCAGTACTGCAGTCCTAGGCTCTGTCACAGCACTACCTCCACATGCATGGATAATCCAATCAGTCTGCTGAATACAGAAACTACTGCTATGGCTTTCTCCTGGTTGTCCTGATGGTTTATAATGAAGGGCCAATGTAAAGGAGAGAGAGCTACTTTGAATAGTATTCAGTGTGTAACATTACCAGCATAATATATATATACATCCCATCAAATGTATGGATGTTGTAAAATCTTTTTATTCCGACACTGTGATGATTACTTACGTCAAGGGCCATCTCAACTGTTTCAATAGAGTTGTATAGTAACTACTACTGAATAGATTAATGAAATTACTTTCTTTAAAAAGTCTATATTTGAAGATAGAACACATAAAAGTTCCGGTTTTATACATTATCAAAGGAAAACTAATTCCTCCTGATCCTACTAACATTTCATTATCACTAGAGGGAGAAGTTTTATTACGGTTGGACCAAGTCATGCTTTTGATAACCAGAGCCACTTTTAAGACGCGGAATAACTTGTTGCATTGGACTCGCTGGACTGCTAATAAATACAGTATTGCAGAAACATTTGTAATTTTTGTATGTCTACAGACGTTCATGTACGTAATGAGATCCATGTTGGTCTATAATATGATGATGATCAAAGCTGATCTAGATATCATGTATTAAAAGTAAAATACCTATATATCAAGCCATTGTTTTATAAGCTACATATCAAAAATAAAGAGAGCAAAAAAACCTATTTAATGTCATACTGAAAGATTCAGTGTAATATTGAATTGTGGATACATTTTTATACCCAATATATATATAGTAATTAGCATAGGTTAGTGTTTAATTTATACTGATCTCAGTTATGCTTTAGTTAAATGAAATAATTTTTCTGAAGCAACTTTTAGTCAGCTTTTTCAGCTTGATATATTCTTGTCACAATTTCAAACTTGTTTGTAAAACCGAGGCACCAATCATTCTCCTCATGGTAACCAGTTGTGAGCAGTGTGTGGGTCAGGACTAAAAATATCTAGGATGGTCATACCTCATTCTCATATTTAACTTTCAGTCGTAAAAATCATTTACGCTTACATTGAAATACCTATTACCATTTTTTATAAGCCTTGTATTAGTAATGTACTCAGCAGTCACCATTCCTAAATGCAAATCCAGCGAGTCCATTTTGCTTTTATCTTAAAATCCAATGTTTGTTGTTTTTAAAAAAATCATTTTTGTCATTGTATATAAGCCCACAGTTGATTGCAAACTCTCATTCGGTCACCTGGTAGAAAGTCTTTAGAAATGGAAAAAGGATTATGCATATCAAAGGCATACACACAATATCTCATGTCCACATTTGTTTTACACTGTTTACAAAACACTTTAAGTTAACCCATTTGTTTTTATGAATGTATTCCACCATTTCTTTCCAACCTTTCCCTGTAACCTATGGTTACTAAAGGGATATGTTTTTTAACATCTAAATCCCCACTGTAAACATTACACACAGGTAGCTCTAAATACAGTACAATCCTTTGTAACCCTTCTTGTTCACCACCTAGAGTCTTGAAACAATGGTATTCATTTCCTTCATTGTTGATCTTAGCTTTACGGTAATGTTTTTATCAGACCAATGTTTAGAAAGTGTACCCTAGGACAATTAACTTTAAATACTAGTACGATGTAACCTACCCATAGCTTGACCCGCCGCTGCCACCTCGGTTATCTGTCAAATAAAAGTATAAAATTGTGAAAAACATATATCATCTCAGCAAAGTCATATTAAGTTTCTTACATAATCCAACATGTAAATCAACAAAAAAAGCTGGGGTTTTTTAGGCATCCTAAAAATATAAAGATATTCCTTTTAAAAAGGTGACAAATTTCACCATCTACAGACAAAATGCTAGTCTTTGTTTTTAAAATCAGTTAAGGATTAACTTGAATAGTTTTTTTTTTATTATGGAGATATAACACAAAAATCTGTGTATACTCTAAATAAACCAAAAAGCAGTTTATGATGAGAGTACACTCAGATTTTTGTGTTATATCTCCATAACATAAAAAATGTATAATCTCTTCAATACTCAAAATTCATTTTGAGACTCTTTTGTCTATGAAATCATTACGCTGTCATCTCAGCCAATGAGAAGCAACGTCACAAACGGCGACGAATTAAATTTTAATCCAATGAAAATGCTCATAACAAGCAAAGTTGAATTATTATTCTATAAACTTAAACTTTCCCACCCTTATCTGAATCAATCCTGCAGAAAATGATTTTGGATCCCAATGAAATTGTTGTTAATGTTAAGATTATAAACTTACTGCGTCTGTCATCATATGAACTGCCGCCACCCCTGCCAGATCCGTATGAGTCACCGCCGCTGCCGCCACCACCACCTCCTCCATGGCCACCGTAGGAACCACCCCCGCTGCCACCACCTCCATAACTGGACTGCTGGCCACCACCGTATCCTCCTGATCCACCTCCATAGCCGCCGGAGCCCCCACCCCCACTACTGCTGCCCGAGTTATAACCCCCGGACTGCTGCTGGCCGCTGCCACCGTATCCCTGCTGGCCATAAGATGCAGTAGGACTTGTAGCCTGTTGTTGTGGCTGTTGGTAACCTTTTGATACAAAGACAAGAAACAAAATTAGCTAAAGATCTTTTATCAATTAACCCCAGTGTTGTTCTGGTAATTCATAATGCTAAGGAAAACACCAACACTTGTCTATTTTCAGTGAAATAATGAAATTTGCTTTTTGTTCAAATTATAAATAAGATGTTGGGATCTTTCCTTCAGCATATTTGAATTACAAGAAAGTTTTGGTATAAACATGTCTGCCAGCTGATCTTTATAAAATGATGATCTCCTAAAATATGGCTAAAATTGAATTTTCAGTATTAATAAGAAAGAAGATTCTAATTTTAAACATTTAACCAGCAGCACAAAAAAAACATCATATGCTCCTCCTATAAGATTTGCAACTGTGATCTTGAAATTTTTTGTCTACATTTTGTCTCATTTTCTAAATTGAAATTGATTTAATTCTGCCTTCATGCATGCAAGCTTCTGTAGTATGGCAATACAGAGCATGCCGATATTGAATAGAAATTCAAAAGAGAGGATGGGCAACATTTCTGATGTTTTTAAAATTGCAAATTTTGTATTCCCAGTACTCTAATTCTGCATAATTTAGCGCAGATTTTTTTTTTATCAAAGGGTTTGAAACTTATCATAAAATGAAGTGTTTACACGTGAAAGCTTATTACTGTTAACAAAAGTACAAATGTTGCTTTAGATCTTTTCAAAGGTATTTAATTTTAAAATGAAATTCACTTGACAAAAAGTACAAACATACAATTAATTCCACTTCATCCTTTTAACACTTTAAAACAACACTTTAAACATATTTGATACTCGGTCTGAATAACACATACAAGGAATATGGTCCTTGTGCATCTTAAACATGTTTCTTTTTCATTATCGATGTCAGTATTGTAGATTTGCAAACTAACATGTTTAATATTCACACCAAACAAAGCAGAAAAACAATTTGGCAAAGTGAGGATAGACAAAACTACAAAAATCCCTGTCTCTGAAAAAGCATGTTCTTCCTGTATTGATGCTGCGTGCCTCCAGATTGTGTGTGACATGTAGTCGGAGGATTTACCTGACTGTTGACCATATGACTGTTGTGAGCCGTCCCCGTAGGAAGATGAGCCGTAACTCTGTTGACCTCCGTATGAACCTAATACACAGAATCGATATCCTTTATTTACTTTTGATACCAAACTTCAGGTTATTCACAGAACCGTGCCTATTGCATCATTTCCAACCAAATGTTTCACAAATAATAGAAACAAAATCAAATTTATTTCGTCCAAAGTTTCCAATTTCTTCGGATCTCCATGGCTTCAGAAGACAACTCGATGCTGCCTTTGTTTCAGAAGAAAGTTGTACATCAAACAGAGCACATCAATTATGACAGAAAGTTAATGATAAAATTGTCTGACTTTGACCTGATGGTCTCAATACTTTTATTAACTTTAACAGGATGTAGCCATGCAAGTGGGACAAAGAAATGATAGGAATAGGCAAGGTTAGCTTCTTATATATCTTGTAAGCCAAGAACAGTGTTCAAACAAAATAAGAAAACCTCCATTTATTTCTAGACATAAATTCTTTAAAATATTTCAAAAGCTTCAGTCATAGATTTCACAAATGCCAAATTACTGTAAATTGAAATGACCTTCCTTTCTTTTGTAAGAACACCAAGATTAAATATTCAGTTACATTGATGGTGCTTTCTACAGCTAGCAGATGATTCAGCCAAAGCAATTTAAAGTACAAATGAAAATTAAAAAGATTAAAAGATTTCTCTGTGAAAAATATGAAACTCTTTTCACTATAATGACACTATAAGACACATAAGTGAAACCCATGGACATATAAACAGGTTTGTGTCATAAAGTGTTATTATGAGAAAAAAGGTATTTCATGTGAAAGAAAAAAAGTAATATTGAAATTTTCCAAGACCTTGATTTTTTAAATTGTATGCCTCATCTGCTAGTTATGTCTGTTAATGTCCTTGTGAAACATTAACTTGCTACATGTATATAGGGGTGTGTGACACCTACCTGATGAGTAAGATGGTGTCGTTTGTGACTGACTGTAGTCTGTGCTAGCAGGCTGGGTATAGCCCTGTTGTCCATATGAACCATAAGTCTGTGCTTGTCCTGCTGAACTTTGACCTGATAGAGACAAAATTACAATAGTATGATTTCATTATCCATTCAAAATTAAAACATGCTGCAACAGCTGTTTTATTAAGTAATTTAACAAGCACCAAATGAAAACCAGGCCTCAAAGTAGCACTTGAGAATGACTAGCCAAGTGGCGAGTGGCCTTTGGATTTTACTCGCCAGATGTTGTCAACAGAAATTTATAAATTTGAGAGATACATTGTATTGATTATATCTGTGTTATTGCATGCAGATATGCTTGCACAAGTATTAAAATAATAGAAAAACAATAGTTTTGTGTTGGTTTCATCTTTTTATTCAACATCCCACTGGATTTGGTTTGGCCAGCCTCTGTATTTAAGTTTTCGTTTTGTTTCAAACCATTTCTCAATAAATGGCCGAGTGTCGAGATCCACTATTGGGGGGCCCTTCACTGCTGAGGGGGGGGGGTGGGGGGCCCTTCACTGCTGACACGAAGCCAGTTTTGCCAGCCATCGATGCATTTTCTTCATACATTTTACAAAACATTGCATCATTGTCATACCTTAGCCATGAAAATTCCTTCAGCCATGCCGAAACAAAATGGCGTTTACTTCCTAAGATGGTTTGGCTTCTTTTACGCCTGAATCCGTTGCTGAATCCGCCGTAGATGCTGTCGGTTTTGATTTTTTAAATCCAAAACAAGTGAGGGGTGTTTGCCCCGGTATCTTTGCCGCCATATTGCTATGGGTTGCTATGATACATGAGGTAGGGTCATAATGACGCTTTACAGCAGGGGCGATAATGCGTTTAAGCGTTTTTCAGACACCAATTAAATACAAACTAAAAAAACCCAAGTACCAAAAAAATCTGGAAATTTTCCACATTTTTTTTACTCGCCAGATGGCGATACATGGTTAATTTTTTAACTCGCCTTTGGGAATATTTACTTGCATATGCGAGTAATTTTCTCTAAACTTTGAGACTTGAAAACTGAAACTTATTTAACAAGCAACAAATGAAAACTGATAGCTCTGCAATTTATTATAAGTAAACAATCTAATTTTACCATAGAGCTAGTGGAGTGAAACCGGTTTGGTTGAGTTGTCTCAATTATCTGAATGCAGCGGATATTCTGGATATTTTAGGTATCTGTGTATGTCCAGGTAGTTGACAAATCTCAACAAGTCTTGAATCCAGCACCATCCGTTGTACACATATTTTATGTACCTTATATAATGACATTGACTATGACTTTTATTGACTGTAAATACTAGGCAAGACTCACAGTTCCTGGTGAGTATACTTTCATTATCAGAGACCATGTAGTTTCATGTGGCATTGAACAAGGTTTTACAACACTATTAATGTTTTATATACAAAACTGTCATCATATATATAGTATATGACGCACAAGTACAACTAGGACTGCAATGATACACCAGTATCCCAATACGATATGTACCACTATACATGCCTCTCGATTCTTTTGTGCCATCACATTTCTAAACCTTTTTTTTTCACACCTGGATTTTATAATGTACAACAAACGCCTTAAAATAATACATAAAACAGATATTTTTGATGTAAACAAACATCAATATCTCAAATTACAAAAAAAGGTAAACAAATAATATAAAATGAATAATAAATAATTCAAAGAGAGACAAATAACAATTAATGACTAGAGTATAAGTACCTGTAGCCTAACTGTAACAAAAATAATAAAACTAGGTTCATATATAGCTTGAGATATTTTTAAAGCAATAATGTACTTATTTAAATTGATTGAACATGGTTCAAAATTATAAATAATTATCATTCTATTATGGACTTGTTTTCATGGCAACTAGCTATAGGCCTGAAGTACTAATAAAATATCTTTGGATCAACTAATTAAATTATTATATTTAATTAAATTCATAAAATTTCTGTACAAACTGTTTTTATACTTGTACAATTTATTGACATTTGAGTAGTTTATAATTAATAAAATTAAATTTAAATCTGGATTTGTTATAACTATCTGACTCCTTTATTACAATTACCAAATTCCAAAATGGCGGCCATTTCCATTGCAAACTTTATGACTACCTTCAGACAGTATATATAGGGCTATGTAACACTGAAAACATGAGTAAATCATACAACAAAAGTGTTTGCTGTTGATGTGATTCTTACTAGCTGTAGTCATAATATTTATTGTAAAGGCTTTATAAGAGCGCCATGCATAGCTTGTTTCTAAATCAGCCTCGGCTAGCTGGTCAGCTTCTGCATCAGACACAAGTGAATAGTTACACTAGCTCACTACCACCTAGGCTTAATAGGCTTAAGACTGTTAATCAAAACCGACGTGGGGGATGGTCAGTGAGTGTTTAAACCTCTATTGGGTCTGATCCCAGTCTGATAATCTTGATATGGCCAAGATATATTGCTTCAAGTGTGAGTATAAAGACTGCATTGTATCGCACCACAACGACAAGACTATCATAAAATTGTATCGACATCAGGGATCACCACAGGTGAAAATTTTATGATGGAGGAAATTGTGTAATTTTTTTTTCACTCAAAGAATTCACGCGCGAGCTTTTTCCTAAGGAGTATTTATAATTACACCATTAAATGATATCAAAGTGATTTTTTCCTTTGCAACCAAAACTACTTAATAAAGGTTAAATTTATGTCTTATATCATTAGTCATTATGACAAAAATCCAACAATTGCTAATTATTATTGGTCCAGCAAAGCTTTACTATAAAGTGATCACATTGAAGTCATGATTGACATAAAATGAAAAGCCCCTGGTCATTAAACATTTATCCAGAGTGGGTTCTTCTACATCTTGTGTTTCTTAAATCATGTTCATTTCAATGATGATATATTCTAATAAATATACTTCTTCAACATTTAAAACAAATACAGTGTATTAGCATTTCAAAATTATGCTTATTCAAAAAACGAAAAAATGTATTAAACATATTAGTTGTATTCTGAGTAAGGTAATTGGACGACACTACAATTTGAACTTTAGAAATAAAGAAAAAATATGAATCTTTCCTTGTTTTATGTAAGAGTTACCTCCCTTGACTTTGACCTGATTTGATATTCCAAGAAAAAGAATGTTTTTCCTGCAAAATAGCCTTATATCTTAATGAAACTCAACCCAATTACTAATGGAATATAATATAATATACGATTGTATAGTTTATATTGTGGAAATAATGCTTGTAATACACTGGCATGTGGACATTTGTATTACGTTTGTAGCATCAAATGCCTGCAGATGACCCAGGAAATAAGATCGATTTTCTCAATATGTTCAATTTGTTTAAAAATGAAATTAGACAAGAGCACAATATTTAGACATTTCAACAACATTAACTCATAGGTATTTAGCACGCTGATAAGTCAAAGACCCACTATAGACTAATATATAGAGAAAGGTAAGGAACTCCTCAGTGACGCAAAATTGGGTAATTTAGTTCAAAGTGTTGTAAAAAAATATCCAGACCAACTATTTCAGCAGCTTTGGTCTTAATTGAAAGTTAAGATGTTACACTTCACGATGGTAACAAGAAATCCTACTGAACTTGTCTACTTTTTTTCACAAACAGCCTCGAAACTTGAAAAATTGACAAATTTTCGTTAGTCGGACACGATCAAGAACATTTTTGCAAACGAAAATGTCTATTCGCTACACTGAAAACACGGAAGCCTACAATAACAGGCTTTGACATAAACTAACAACAGGTGAAAACAATGTATTTACTTGTTTGACGGTTCGTTCAAATCCCCCTCTCGTCGGTTGGTTATGTCGTTTTTCAGCGTTAATAGTTATCCGGGTCAGGTTGACTGCCATTTTGCCACTATCTTAAAAGTTATGTAAAGCCTAATCTCATTCGTCGGTTGGTTTTAGCTTAGCCAATGAGATTAGGCCTTACATAACTTTTAAGATAATGGCAAATTGGCAGTCAACCTGACCCGGATAACTATTAACGCTGAAAAACAACACAAGGACCACGAGAGGGGGATTTGAACGAACCATCAAACAAGTAAATACATTTGTTTTCACCTATTGTTTGTTTATGTCAAAGCCTGTTATTGTAGGCTGCCGTGTTTTCAGTGTAGCGAATAGATTAACCTATGATTAACTGATTATTTTATGGAGATCATGGTCATATTTCTTCCATTGTGTGCTAAAACTTCACACAGTGAATACCCAACGGTTAGCAGGTTAGGCCTTTGTTTGGGCAGACACATGTCGTATAAACTTCTATGGTATAACCGCTCATGATCACTTGCATTGCACCTCATCATGGATTGTGCTAGAATCAGTCAACTATTAATTTCAGTAGTAATAGCTGATAAGTTTTGTGGTTAATTCTTCATCAACATGCTATTATATTGAACGATGTCTTCACTATCTGCCATCTTTGATAGCTTCTGCAAAACCGTTTCTGCTCGGCGTTTGAAAACTATAATCATTACTTCAAAGCATTTTATCAATGTGAGTTGATAGAAACTTCAACCCGCGAGATACGCAACCATGCCTAATTAGGATGTGTACGTAATTTATCAATTAACCGTAATAGATCTCCTATGGTGTGTGCATTGACCCATGTACGATATAGACACTCAGGTGAGCGTGGGTCCCAACAGTCCATTGTTCTATTTGCCCGCAAGCATTTACATGTGGTGTTGATGGGCAGTCCAGGTAAAATCTCAGGGATATTTTACGATGGCGCAACAAATTGTTTATGATGGCGCTGAACTTTTAATGATGGCGCTGCATAATTTAACGATGGCGGCCCACCATCATATAACAGGTCATGGTGAACACTGAATATACAAATTATCGCGATTCAATGGGTATTGCAATGAGTCGTTTCAGCCTTAAGCACAACTAGAATTTTGTATAGAAATTTATTTTTTTAATGTTTCACTGTTTGCCTACCATAACTTTCTGGTGCTGTATATGAAGCAGCTTGTGTTGTAGCTGCTGATTGTGGCGCCTGTGAGTAAGCACTTTGATCATATCCAGTATATCCCTGCTGTCCATAGGCTGCTGCAGGTTGCTGCGGAAAACAAAAAGTGGGAAAATTTATGACCAATTTGATAACATGCTTTTGGAATTGTATACATGTATTATATATACATTTTAGATAAAATTTGAAATAATATGTTTTCAAATTATGACAATGTTATTGATTCTGTATTTTCTACTCGTGTTATCCTAACAATTTACCTATACATCACAACTCACCTGTCCATATGTTGCTGCTGCTGCTGGTTGTTGTTGTTGGTAAGATGCAGCATCTGTAGATGTGCCATAACCCCCGTAGGAGTAGCTGTAAATTGACAAAGAAACATTTAGTGCTTAACTTAATGCACATCTGTCATCAACACTAGTCTGTTTTTTGGACGATCTTTTTTTATTGCATTCACATTCCCATAAAAGCTTATATTATGGTGGTGGATTTACAGTGATGTGCTTAGGGAAAATATCTAGTGAAGATGCATGTTCTCTTCAATAATCTATGTACAAAGTAGTTAAAATAAAAGTTTTTAAGACAATAAAAGAAAAGGGTTTTTTTAACGACAAACACCAGAGTAACTATCAGAATTACAAAATTAGCTGATTTGTTTGAAGGAAAGTTGGTGAACTCTCCAAATTTTCACATTTCCAATTATTCTAAGAATTCATGCCTGAATAGTTCTATAAAAGTCTTTATGAATTACCTGGCAGCTGGCTGCCCTGCCGATGTTGAGTAACTGTATTCTAAAACAAAGAAGAAAATGCATTTGAAAGTAAAGTCATAAACAGTTATTGCTACGACGCTTGAGGCGTAGCAGTTAGAACCGTATGCAAATCGTGTCATCTTCCAGGATAGCCATGTATCAAGAACGCTTGAATCAGACGGATGTTCGGTGTGTTACAAGCATTGTCTGACAAAGTAATATTAAACCGTTTTACGGAAACAGACTTCAATCTGTCCGGATTCGGACGCCATCTTTCTGATAAAGCATGGTCACACAAGCGCTTCCATCCGTTCAGATTTTCAGTGTAGAACATGCATTCGTGAAAAAAGTATTCTGAATAAGGATTGTCTAGAAATTAATCGGGCATTTTAAATGAAATCTGGTTCCATTTTAATGATGGAACAAATATATCTGTAGAAGTATAACATGTTCGAGACATTACTTTTATATTTCTTATTTAATTTAGATCACCATCATGTAACATTAATAATCAGACAATGCGTAGATACTAATTAACGGGATACGGAACATACTAAAATGCGGAATGACAGTACATACTAAAAGCGGAATGAAAAAGGATCATAGACAAACACAGAAACATATGAGATTAAGTTCAATATTTTCGTTGCCTTTTCTCTGAGCTTAGTAATCTCTGCATCTTTTTATATTGTTGGTACAAAAAGTATTATTAAAACTGTTCTTCTGTACTAGACCTGGCAACCTTGCACTACCACAAGCTCACAAATTATAAAATGGCTTTCAACAGATCAATTAAAATTGCAAAACAATATCGTCATATCATTGTTTAATTTCCATAATCTGACCAATCAAAGGGTTAAGCTTCCGCGTAGCCCACTGAGCTTTTTGGGAAGCTAATGCTTGTTAAACTTATTTTGTAATATCGTTGTGCCGGCCTCGTTGTGCTGCTAAAAATAGAAATATCATAAGTCAAGGCCGAACAGGTCTTTGTCAAAAGAACAAATAGATGAATCGACGACTTTGTCTTCACGCAAACACAGAAAGTAGCATGATTTAATGAGATCTGGATGCTATTATTAAGTTCCAACCATGAAAACATCACACATCAATATAATGGAAACAACCACGCAAACACAAACCATAGTGTTTTGTGAAATCAGGATTACCGGCTTGATGAAAATTCAATAACCTTTGAAAATCATCACAACAATGAACGTTTCAAATATTTCCAAGTTTGCATGAATTAATTAGACATCTCAAAACAAAAATATTTCGATGATTTAGTAGATAGGTAAATCGAATAACGTAAAACATAGATGAGCACGATAAGACTTACGACTTGCGTCCGCCATTTTTCTTCCCAAGCGTGGTGCGCAGTCACGTGACCCCAAAACCTCGTGTTCATAAATGCCACGTGACTTTACCGTGATTCTCCCAATAAATATCAGCTCAAGTAGGAGAACTAGGGAATCCCAGTTAAAACGAATCCCAGTTAAAACGGCCCCACTGTTAAAACGGCCCCAGTCAGGACGGCCCCGCTGCAATAACGGCCCCAGTCAAAACGGCCCCGTTACAAAAAATGTTTAAAAAAGGAACACATGTTTATTTCAGCTTATATTCAGCGTTGATTTTGTTTATTTTATTTATAAGAATTTATATATTGTCTTGTACATTATAATGATAGAAAAATACGAAACACGGCACCAAGGACGTATATGAGACATATAAATCCTTGACGGCACTAATTTGTAACTAATCATTTCATTATACATGTAGAATTTATGCCTAGATATTCTACAATGCTTGTTACAGTGAAATTGTTTAATATCTTTGATAGGTTTTCTTGCTGTGTTTTGTTCTTTCTTTTGTACAACGTATTTTTTTCAAATTGGAAACTATTCATTCTAACAACACTACATTGTAACTTATACACCTCTGTAAAACATGCTTTGGCAGAATAAATGTTAAATTATGGATACTTTTGTTTCTGATATTTTATTATTAGATCAACGAATGATCAAATTGGACGCAAATAGCCGTGAAATTGGTCACGGTTCTAGCGATGTACATTTAGTCTTTTAATATAGTCAATGAAATATACGTGTTTATCACGGAGACTAAGAACGGACTGTGGGTCATAGACACAATCATATTTCATTCGAAAGCTTTAATTTTATTTTTCCATAGCCTCGGTAAAAAAAACAAAAACATTAATACAGATGGCTTTTGCTGGAAATACTTTCGAATTAACTTCATACAAACATCTTATTATTGCATACATCTCGGTTATCTGCATAAGGTGTAAATATATATAGAAAGGAGAAGAGAAAGGAGAATATTGCATTTTGCAATAACGATAGTGAGGGTGAATTTTATTTCCTTAAAAGTGCAAAGTGTATGAAGATTTCATATAAGAAAACCATTTTTGTCCGATATTCCAACATGTTTAAGTTGGTTCAATTACTTAATGCTCAATTACTTAATGCACAAAATATAAAAGAATAAAATAATCTTTGTAACTATATTTCATTAGCTCTAGAAAAGAACATTACTGTAATTAAGATTAAGACCAAGTTTTTGTGCTCTCTTTCTCTACTACAATACATTTCAATTTTATCAAGAATGTATGTTTTTATCAAAGTTGTGTGAGTGTGGCGTATATCGTCACAGTAAACCCAAAGCAAATAGAGAATCTGAACCCATAACAAGTTATGATTGACAGTTGTCACCACAAGATGAATTAGCCGTGGTCAGTGTATACCTAATTATATGGTAATTATATAGTGTATACGGTGTAATTGTAAAGGCGCTGATTATCCCACAAAATTAAGGTAAAACTGTACGGGAAAGAACAAATCAAATCATGAATATATAAAGGATATAATTCAATTCTGCCTCATACATTCTGTTGGTCTCATGTAAAACTCAAGCCGTTCTCTTCGAAATTTCAGTGCATGTTATCATAATTCACATAATTAAAACTTATCTTAACGTCTTTCATAATTAAGAACAAACATTTGCTCAAATTCACTAAATTTTTGACACATGTACATTTGATTTCTATTAGTTTAACAAAATGTTTCACATACTATCATTTGGACGTTTTCTATTTAATTAATGAGAAAGATAATCTATTTCTTGTAATTTCTTAGATACTGATATGTGAAATGAAATGAAAATGAAAATAAAAAAATGAAATGATTTTGATTTTACTTTGAATTTATTTTGGCCTTTTATTTCGGATTATTAATATACTAGTTTTATACCGTTTTTCCTCATACTGATATGTGAGCTACATGTAATTCGTTTTGTAAGATAATGTTACAAGCAAAACTTACCACATATTTTACAGTGAACATTTAGAAGACAAATGTATATAATCAACACACTGAACATATTGAAAAAATTTGCAATAATTAAAGATTTGAATATATTTATTACTTTAACTGCATTCTCAATATTTTCCGTTTGTCAAAATATCAAAAACTCCTACTAAACAAGTACAAGTAAGTTCCGAGTTAAATGCTAGCACTTCCCTTTTCAACAATATCTTCGTCTCAACCATACATGAATCGATGAGAAATCAATACTAAAAGTATTTTGAAGACATTTCAAATTGATTTCTTACTTGAATATTAGATCTATCAAACGCTGCTAGAGATCGTGAACGTAAAAAAATCATCATTTGAAACATCATTTACTTGTATATGTAGGTATACAGTATTAACCTAACCAACCATCTTTAATAAGATAGACAACAAACATGTTCATTCATTTAAATTTACTTTTAATTAATCTCAATGTGTTCCGTCATAAGCTTTGTCTTATATCTGCCTACATAAAAGTGAGGCCGTTTCGACTGGGGCCGTTTTAACTGGGGCCGTTATTGCAGTGGGGCCGTTTTAACCGTACTCCGTTAAAACGGCCCCACTGTAAAACGGCCCCAGTCAGAACGGCCCCACTGCAATAACGGCCCGAGTCAGAACGGCCCCAGTTAAAACGGCCCCGTAACAATATAAATATATGTTAAATATATGGTATTAGATTTATATATTAACATATCTATGTATATCATGTAATAATATAACATTATGTCTTGTTAATTAATATGTGTATTCATAAAATTATTTTCTTTAAAGACAAATGGTATTTTTTCACTATCAAAAACACGAGCAGACGATTTAGTATTTTTCTTCAGTTACAAAAGTTACTTACTTTACACCATTACCACCATTGAAAAGTTTGAGCTTCTAATTTTACTTCAAGTTGAAGTTACAAAAAATAATTAATTGCATCCCGAAAAAATTCCGTGGCACTATATCCTATATGGAATTAAGTACTGATTACGCATGTACTAAGGGCAAAATAAATTATTTTATATTATTTTTGTGTTAATTAAACATATATTTACACGATTAAACACCAATTATTGTTCATGTGATTAATATCATTTATGCTCTGTCGGCGGTGGAGCATCTTCAATGAATTTCACGGTAGACTATTATGTGTCAATGCATTTAGATGCATATCCATAATATGCTACATATAAAATAAACAAAAGTGGTAAATATAAAAAGTACATTTTATTTATTGAATTTTATTAATTTTATTAGAGGGTGTCTGCCAACACTGAACCTGCCTCCGCAGTTTCACGTAGTTGCCCAGCTCTTGCCACGTGGAGGCCTCCACTGCAAGAGCCACACGATTGTTTAAAGTCTATAAAAATCAAATATATCAGAACCACTAGTTATAAAATCACATACATATCCGATCGCGTAGAAGTCCGGGAAAACACTAAAGTCACATATATCCGATCGCGTTGAGGAAACACTAAAGTCACTTATATCCGATCGCGTTGAAGGAAAACACTAAAGTCACATTATATCCGATCGCGTTGAAGGGAAACACTGAAATCACATATCCGATCGCGTAGAAGGAAAACATTAAGTCACATAATATCCGATCGCGTAGATGTCCAAAGCGAATCACTGTTCCGTCGCGGGTCGCGGTGCATAGATGTGTCCGACTCTCCTGAGGAAGGCTGAGGTGGAAATCCTATCAGCATCATAGTCGTCCCACAGCTCGGTGATCTTTCCCTGGATCCTTCGATATGTGGTCCTCTGGTGGCGCTGGAGGGCGTTCTGGGAGACCAGGCGCATCTGGATCGTCACCAGGGAGGCTTCTTGCAGTAGCAGATGGACCATCATGTAGAACGGCAAGTTGGCGCGTCCAGCCTTACCGTTCAGCCTGTGATGCCATCCTGCAACAAAAAAGGTCATGTGAATAATCTAATAATATAATACTAGGAATAGAACTATTTTTCTTGACTTATTATAAGACGTACTTTTTTTCTTGACTTATAATATCAACTCTATATGGGCGCATACTTTTTATTTTTATCTATTACAATCTATATAGATATTTCGACGATTATAATAATAATTCATACTTGTATTTAATTCAAAACTAAACCAATTGTCAATTTAATATAATTACCTTCAACATCGTTGTTGGTCCTTACAGACTGTTGATGGATGGACCAGTTCACAGGGGGGCCACACCTGCATCCACTGATGATCAATATAGGCTGTCAGGTCTCTCAGCTCAGGTGTGTTGGCGCGGGCAGACATCATGCGGAACGCTGGCTCAATCTGTTCGGCAGGAAGAAACGGCAGCGCTAGCAACTGCTTGACAAACTGGTGTATGCCTGCAAATTAAATAAAATGAATTAATATATTTTTTCGATGTTATCTATGATATAGTTTTTATGATTTATGATATTCATTTCTTAATTTTACTTACATGAATTCTTTACGCAGTATAAACATAAACATAAAAATATATATATAGTATAATAACGTATAAACATAATAAAAATCGTACATAACAATAATATCATTTTATCTTACAAAAGTTTATATAGCATACCTCGGCTGCGATCCGTACTCGCTTGACAATCAAGTGGTCCGGCGCGTGGATGTGGTCAACAGATCCTGGGATGAAGTCTGCGCCTCTCTGCAGCACCGTTGCCTTACACCAAACAGTCTTGTTGCGGACGCTGCATCGCCAGGTCGTGGTTCTGTTCGTGGCTTTCTGTGGAATAAGAAGAGAAAACTCATGCACAATGTTGATGAAACGATGGAATGTTGAGTTAATACTATGATAAGATGAGAAAAAATTCATATATTGTTTGAAATACCGATCTCTTTGAGATAATTGAATACATATCACCATTCAAATTTTATAGCCAATTTATGACAGTACATACCTTCACGATGTAAGCATATCCGTCGGTTGTTACAAGCTTGCGTCGGCGCTTGTTGGAACCATCCTCCACGATATCATACTGTATGGGCTGGTCCTCTAACACAGAATCAGTAGGGACTACGTCATCCAGGGACCTGTAAATCATTTAAGAAATCATTAACTGCTAAGCATATAATTTGGAATGTAGAATTATCGCAGATACTTAAATAGTTACGAATTTACGGGTAGTGATTCCAGATTCAAAAACAGAATACATCAATGAATGATATTGATTAATGTACACTTATATTATCATTGATACATACTGCTCTAAAATGGGAGGGTTGTTGTATCATCCAAAGGGTCAATGTCCATAGCTGGATCCATCACATTCCTCACGTCAAATGATGCATCAAGTCTGTAAAAGAAGTAGATGTTGCAATAATTTACCGTTTTCAATTTTATTCAATTCACAATATAATATTACAGTCAAATTTCTACTGTGTTTAATTACATTCAATAATAATTGAAATATAAGAAAAAGAAATATCAAATACATAATCAATATGATATTTTTGCATGCATACTCACTCGGCACTCATCTCAGTCGCATCAGTAGCAGAATATATAATAACACACATCCAAATAAAGTTATAGGGTCAATTACAAATGCTATCGTTATGTTGCATTGTGTTTTGCTGTTCTTACCTCGTCCATGTGCGGTAGAGTTGGCTCTACTGCAGCGGAAAGCTCCAAAATGGGAGGCTGGTCGTCGCTCTCCGGATCCGTGGATGCCGTGATTGACAACTCCGGTGGTTCGCAGTCTCTGCAATACCAATGGAGAAGTCCTTCACCGTCACCTCTCAAAAACTGGAAGTCTGTAGTGTAAAAAACGGCCCAAGTGTGGCGTCACATCATGTACGTACACATTACCTCTCCGAAACGGCTTTTAATTTTGGAAATGGTAAAGTTAGGCCTGCATGTGCTTTTAGAGTCGCAAAGGTTAATACTATATAATCTACACTAGTACTGTTACCAATACATTCAGAACAATTTTCATAAAAAAAATATTTTCGTCGTCTTATTTTACCGCTGTTGTCCGTTGACAATCACTGCGCAAACGGCAAAACAGCAAAATTTGAATAATAAATAATAATAAATCTTCACTATTTAAATTATAAAATATACAGGGTAACTCTGACATCTCCAAGGAAAATCTCCGCAAGCCTATGTGATTGTCGGTTATACACTCACCGCCTGGGCTATGTCAATAAACGAGAGTAATAGTAACCCCTGAAATATCGAGATCGAGGATGGGGTGAATAATACAACGACAGTCAGTGGCGTAGGAAGATGAAACGTAATGGGGGGGGGGGGGGGGGGGGGGCAAAGGTCCTCAATATTTTTTAACCCCCCCCTTCCCCCCGCCACACCTACAGGAGGAGATTAATTCAACACATAACCATATATACTTTATATTCTTTTTCATATATCATTAAATATAATCCTTGTACACATTTATAGACAGTGGGGTCGCTAAAAGGAAGTTAACGGTTACGCAACAGTGGCGTAGGAAGATGAAACGTAAAGGGGGGGGGGGGGGCAAAGGTCCTCAATATTTTGTAACCCCCCCCCCCCCCCGCAGCACCTACAGGAGGAGATTAATTCAACACATAACCATATATACTTTATATTCTTTTTCATATATCATTAAATATAATCCTTGTACACAACATTTATAGACAGTGGGGTCGCTAAAAGGAAGTTAACGGCTACGCAACAGTGGCGTAGGAAGATGAAACGTAAAGGGGGGGGGGGGCAAAGGTCCTCAATATTTTGTAACCCCTACCCCCCCCCCCCCCCGCACCTACAGGAATAGATTAATTCAACACACAACCATATATACTTTTTTGATATATCATTAATATCATCCTTGTACACATTTATAGACAGTGGGGTCGCTAAAAGGAAATTAACGAATACTGGTCAAATTAGCGTGTGAGCGCCGAGGGCGCGAGGTTTTGGGGTCTGGGGGTCGACCCGGGAAAAATATTACGATTAAGAATGGCTGAGATGAGTAACAATGTATCTTGATGACTTTGCGAGCGCCCGAAAGCGCGAGATTTTGGTGTTTGGGGGGTTCGGGGGTCTCCCCCGGGAAAAAATATTATGATTTAGAATGGCTAAGATGAGTTTTACGATGCATTTTGATGAATTTGCGAGCGCCCGAAGGCGTGAGCTTTTGGAGTTTGGGGGGGTCCGGGGGTCTCCGACGGGAAAAAAATTGCGATTTTAGAATGGCTGAGATGAGTTTTACGATGTATTTTAATGATTTTAAAGCGTTCTTACCATGGTAATTTTTTTATTTAAAGTAACCTGCATTTAGAAATGACAATTGTGATAATCATGTCGTTATATCATTGTGCAACCCTGCTCGATCTGAACATACCGGCTTCACACCATCGGCACATTGTTTTGTAACTCAAAATAATAATGAATTAATTGTCTCGCTAAGACATATAAACAAAGTAATCTTTTAAGAGACATTTTTTTAAATACAAATGCAGTACGTAGAATCTCTTAATAGACATTTTTAGTGTAGTTTATATGTATTGAATTTCTACTATTAAAGGTTTTGAACATTATATATGTGCTTGAACGTTTTAGGAAATGCGTCGCGCAGCGGAAATTTTGTTAGAATGAAGTACGAAAATTGTGCAGGAGGACCCTTTTTTCTTTCAATATGCATTTTTAGAACATTTCAGTCGGCGAAAATGGGGGGGCAAAAAGACATGTTTGCCCCCCCCCCCCGTCCTGGGGAACGGGGAGCAGTTGCCCCCCCCCCCCCCCCCCTCCTCCCCCCCCCCCCCGCTTCCTACGCCCCTGCGCAAATTGGCCAAATTAGCATGTGAGCGCCAAAGGCGCGAGATTTTGGTGTTTGGGGGTCTGGGAGTCACCCCGAGAAAATATTACGATTTAGAATAGCTGAGATGAGTTTTACAATGTATTTTGATGATTTTGCGAGGACCCGAAAGCGCGAGATTTAGGTGTTTTGGGGGTCCGGGGGTCTCCCCAGGGAAAAATATTTCGATTTAGAATGGCTGAGATGAGTTTTACGATGTGTTTTGATGATTTTGCGAGCGCCCGAAGGCGCAAGATTATGGTGTTTTGGGCGTCCGGGGGTCTCACCGGGAATAAATATTGCGATTTAGAATGGCTAAGATGAGTTTTACGATGCATTTTGATGAATTTGCGAACGCCCGAATGCGCGAGATTTAGGTGTTTGGGGGGTCCAGGGGTCTCCCCCGGGAAAAAATACTACGATTTAGAATGGCTGAGTTGAGATTTACGATGTATTTTAATGATTTTAAAGCGTTCTTAACATGATAATTTTTCGATTTAAAATTACCCGCATTTAGGGATGATAATTGTGATAATTGTGTCGTCATATCATTATGCAAACCTGCTCGATCTGAACATATCGGCTTCACACCATCGGCACACTGTTGTGCAACTCAAAGTGATGATGAATTAATTGTCTTGCTAAGAAATATAAACAAATTAATCTTTTAAGAGACATATTTTGAAAGAGTACGTAGAATCCCTTGATGGACATTTGTAGTCTAGTTCATGTGTATTGAATTTTTACTATTAAAGGTTTGAACACTATGTGCTTGAACGTTTTAGGAAATGCGCCGCGCAGCGGAAAATTTTCTAGAATGAAGTACGAAAAATGTGCAGGAGGACCCTTTTTTCTTTCAAATATGCATTTTTAGAACATTTCAGTCGGCGAAAATGGGGGAGGGGGGGGGCAAAAAGACATGTTTGCCCCCCTGCCCCCCGCTTCCTACGCCCCTGACAGTGATAGTAACCCCTTGATTATTGAAGATGGGGTGGCAATATCGACAGTGTTTTAGTAATCTCTGGGGTATCGAGGATGGGATATAATGATAGCGACCCCTGGAATATCGAAAATGAGGTGTATATACATGTAACGACAGTGAAAGTAAACCCTGGAATATCGAGGATGAGATGTATATAACGACAGTGAAAATAACCCATGGAGTATCGAGGGTGAGATGCATATAACGACAGTGAAAATAGCCCAAGGAATATCGAGGATGACGTGTAATAACGACAGTGAAAGTAACCCAAGGAATATCGAGGATGATGTGTAATAACGACAGTGAGAGTAACCCATGGATTATTGAAGATGGGGTGGCAATATCGACAGTAATCTCTGGGGTATCGAGGATGGGGTGGCTATAACCGAACAGTGACAGTTATTCCTCGGATATCGAGGATGAGATCTATAACGACAGTGAAAGTAACCCCTGGAATATCGAGGATGAGGTGTATATAACGAAAGTGAAAGTAACGCCTGGAATATCGAGGATGAGGTAAATAGAATATCACACCCTCGGAAACCCAATGTCTAAACTCCAACGCTCCACAGACCGTAGACTAATTAACATGGGTAACCGGCGACGGAAATATCGAGGATGTGGTGGATATAATAACAGTGATAGTAACCCCTGGAATAATGAGGATGTGGTGGATATTGAGGATGATGTCTCGTTTTATCAATGACTATGTCGATTTATTGTGAAACTAATCAGTTGCAATATGTAATACATTGTACATGTGTTAATCGGATGTTAAGAAGTAAAATATTAACGCCACGATACCAATACTTATATTGGAAGGTAAACATACTATCTACATATGATATCTGATGCAATACACAAACGAATGGATAGTACACTGCATATATGTGTATAGAGTGAATGGTCTTTCTGTGTCATTCGCCGGCTCCATAGCTCAGTTGGTTAGAGCGCCAGTCTAGTAAACTGGAGGTCGAGGGTTCGACTCCCCCTGGAGCCTCCTATACATTTTTGTGTATAGGTCTGATGTCAAGGTCAAATTTTGTATCTGGATAGGGACAGGGAATCCATTACTAAATATATATATATGTGCAGTAACTGGGCGTAAACGCTGTCTTATTTTTTTCTTCAATAACCTATTGAAAACCATACATAATGTTTAACAAATTAAGCTGTAAAAATCATTCAAATGAACAGACAAATGTATAGGATACCTTAGAAATTATTCAATGTAAAATTCCTGTTTCTAATGCCATATTTTCGTTTCGATGTGGATACACATGCAGCAACGACTTAATAATTACTAATAACACTGTAAAAAATGTGAAAAGAAATTGCAAACCACTATTAGGTTTCGTGGTCATACCGTATACTATGTACTCATTTCACTGCACTCTACTGCCAAAATCATTTTCAGCTCTTATTTGTACCTGTAAAATTAAACCTATGCATTGAAAGTATTGTAATTTTCAAAATGTTGGTAATTTTTGGTGGTAAATAAGATATTAAAAGCTGTTTTTGATTCGTGTGTATGAAAAATACGGTACATGTAACTAAATATTTCTAATTAGGAAGAGTAGAAAGGATGAAACTTCGTAATGGGGTACCATACATATATACTAAAGCGGCATAGGGAAAATTCATGCATTTTTTATACAAACATGAAACTTCATGAAATTTGGCATGCGAGTAATCTAAACTACCGAAACAATATTTAAACCGGGAGCCATTGCAAAATGTACCTACTTCCGTTTTTTCCAAGATGGCCGCCATTTTCTAGGCAAACTAAGAGAAGTAATGAAATAACATACTAATAGTTTTAATAAAAGCCTGAAACTTGGCAGGGTAGAAGCCAAGACTAAAAAAAAAAAAAAAAAGATTAAAATCGGGAGCAAAATGTGTCTACTTCCGCTTGTTTTTAAGGTGGCCGCCAGTTTCATAGGTTAAACTGAACAAAACAATGCAATAACATACTGCACATCCCAATAAAGTCATGAAACTTGGCATGTTAGTAGCCAAGATAACCATAATGATATTAAAAGTAAGAGCCATTGAAAAATATACCTACTTCCGGTGATTCCAAGATTGAAAAAAATACGCTGAACGTTTCAATAAACGCATAAACCAAGACTACCAAAATAAGATTAAAATCGGGAACCATCGCAAAATGTGTCTACTTCCGGTTGTTTTTCAAGCTGGCCGCCATTTTTGTAGGCATATTTTAGAGAAATAACGAAATAACAGACTGCACGTTTTGATTAAACCATATAATTTGGCAAGTTAGTAGCCAAGACATTCAAAATAAGATTTAAACCGTGAGCCACTGAAAAGGTACCTACTTCCGGTAATTTCAAGATGACCGCATAATTAGTAGTTGAACAGTACAATAATCATTTAAATAAGCCATATGATTTGTATAGCGCGATATTTTCATAAAATATACATATTTGGGTAAAAATATTCGTTATTTTATTCCATTTCCGGTATTTTTAAAATGGCGACTTTGTGAAAGTCGAAATAAGGATACAAGAATATGTTGAAGTATTGGTATGTGTACATTATTTAAAATTTTATTAGCATTTCAATAACAATCGTAAATTACGTATTATTGATAACAGAATCAATTAATACATAACAGACATCCATTTCCGGTCGCTTCCTAATAGCACTTGAAGGTAATATCGAAAGGTCATAGTATATTGAAAATCAAACATATGTACATAATGTATTTCATTGAAGAGGTTGGACAGAACTTTAACAACTTTCAAATGAGTATGATGGTTAATAAGCAAACTTTCATTTTCATTATTCATTTGCAATAATTATATTTTACAGGAAACTACGCCGTCTTTGCATATTACAGACTTGGGTCCCTTGCGGGTAGGTTTCAAATGTTACGTCATTATTTTGTGAGCGCAGTTCACGTCGTTTTTTCCAAAAAAGTATGACGTAACGCTCGCAAACACTTGATATCGCAATCAAAATCTACACGGAAGGACAGATTATTCTGTATTATGCAAACACAGAATACTTACCCAAATCAAACAATGAAAATGACAACATTTTACATAATCGGAAGTGTTGTTAGCAGCTTATTATCTTAGGTAAACAATGTGTTTGGTTTCATAACACTTTAATTCTATATGGTCCTACCTTGTTCAGCTAAGTCAGTTAGCCACTAAGTTTTGCTTTATTGTAGTTCATTGTGTAAATACAGTTTGTTATTAATTCATTAATATTGCAAAACCGGAAGTGCATGTTGTTTGTAAAATTAAAGACAGATTGTTGTTTTTCTTGATTTTCTTATTTCTATCAATATCATTTTTACATGTAGCTTCGTGACGAATTGAAAATAAAACTATTCAAAATTGTGATGAACTTCTCTGACTTTGACTTTTAAATGATATAATGGTTTCCTGTTTAATTCCTATTTTTGGTTGTCTTAGCTACTCACATGACAACTTTCATACTTTTTTTATTAAAAGGTGCAGCTTGTTATTTCGTTAGTTTTCTAAGTTTCACCACGAAAATAGCGGCCATCTTGAAACTATACTGGAAGTAGGCACTTTTTGCGATGGCTCCCGCATTTATTCTCTTTTAAATAGTTATAACTACTTGCATGCCAAGTTTCGTGCTTGTATCATAAAAATGCACGACTTTCTATTTTTGGCCTTATGCCGCACTTCTAATAATTCACACTTTGGAAAAGAACTATGATTGAAAGAATTATTAGAAAGACAATGGTCAATTAAAAAACAAACCAACAAAATAGTTTTATTCATTTTAAATGTTTCACACAAAACATGGCAGCCCCTGTAGCAGAGTCGCAGCTACTTCCAAACTCAACTTTAAAACTCCCATAATGCTTTGCTATCTCATCGCGGATAATGGTGTTCCTGTCGACAACAGATCCCGTGGCCTTGACCGTCGTTATCCCGTGACTTTCCATAACGGAAATAGGCATCATGTCGCACAAATTTGTAACGAGTCCCTTGCATAGTGACCTGAAAACTGACCCAAGGTCAAGATTGCTTGTAGTCAGACCGGAAATAGCAACCTTTTGTTCCGGAAGGTGTCGCTCCCCGAAAAGAGTCGGTACGATGATTGGCCCCGTTGATGCGTCTGAGCCCAACCCCAGTAGTGTACTCCAAATTTTATCTTCATTGACATCAAACCCTGCAATGAGAATAATAACGGATGACTAAAGATACTTTGAATAATTTACACCTTTTAAAGATGCTCCACCGCTGACAAATGGTATTTTTTCACTATCAAAAACAGGAGCAGACGATTGTATTTTTCTTCTGTTACAAAAGTTACTTATTACACCATTACCACCATTGAAAAGTTTGAGCTTCTAATTTTACTTCATTAAAAAGGCGAAATAAATTATTTCATATTATTTTTGTTTAATTAGGCATATATATACATGATTTAAAACAAATTATCGTTCGAACGATGAATATCATTTATACTTTCGGCGGTGGACATCTTTAAGAAAACATGTTGGAAGCTATATCCTAGTTTGATATCAGAACTACTTTTGAAGTTTACAGATAATTAGAGTTTTAATAGGGCTGAAATAGATTTACAGAAAATATCCAGGAATATTAACTGACCGAAAGCCTTAAACCACTGCTGTAACATGATCACCATGTGTGATAGGACGTTGCCTCCATTTAAACTTGCTGCCATTGCCAGGAACTGTCCATCAAAATAAGGAAAGTATTGAATAGATGACGTCATATCCGGGTGGTCGGGTACTCCGCCTTCTGGTCTCACTGGAAACATCATTTGGCCCGAGGTACTCATGTTAAGTACTACAAACAAGACATCACCAAATAAATTTTCGGGATTAATGCAATGCTTTATAAAGCTTTAGAAGGTACATACTTGACACAATTTAATTTCCAAGCCTGTAATGTAAAATGAGCTCAGGTAAGACTTCAGAACAATCTTGTATAAATGCAAGACAAAGTTTTAAGTGACGAGAACACGATATTTCACTTTCTAAAGCGAAACAACATTCTCAGAGACACTAGACAAACTCGATATACCAAAGCCGTATGAAGACTGCATCCACACTCCTACTCACGTACCCCCGTCCTTATCGCTTGAAGCACATACCTGCGGCGATTCAGTTAACACACTTAGATGTGTTCGTTCGCCCGACGCATGTACACAGTTTGCGTGCAGTTCGGTTGACACACTAGGAGGGATGATCGGACATTGACTGATCTAACCTCGAGACACTAACTCCAACACGATCAAGTGATACTAGCTAGGGCTGAGCGCACTAGTTAATTTAACATCAAAATTAGCAAGGGCTCGTGGCTTGGTTAAGAGGCTCATTTTGAATCTTACGCTGCGCTAACCAACTGAACCGAGGCAATGTGAGTTTGTATCTTGATGTCTCGTTACGAGGACAGACACGTGTGTTCGGCAACCTCCCTAGTGGACCGCGTCCAATTAAAAAAAAAGATAGAAGACAACAGAGTTCTTGCCGGAGTTTGATCAAAGTATCAGAAGAGCGGAAACGAGACACTCCCGACTGCTTCCTCGGATGTTATAGAGGTCATGAAAAAGGAGCAATTCATAGATGGGATGGTCAAGGTTAAGGATTAAGCAATCGTGGCCAGCCAGTCCTGATGAAGCAGTTGGTCATGAGGCTGAATTGGAAGCATTTGCAAAGGCTGACAAGAGACATAGAGAATAACGGGGAATTTTGCTGCCTATCGTCCAGACAGAAGTTATTGACCAACACAGTAGCAAATCAATGAAAGCTCTGACAGAGGCAATGGCAGATGCGCAGAAGACACTGACAAGCTTACACACCCGAGTAGATGTAGGATATTTGTTAACATATCGGAACGAATTGCAGCGGTCTGGCGACCGACATACTAATAATCACGGTGATAAATGCTTTAACTGCGGTGAAGAGGACTAGGAGAAGATACATGCTTCCAAATGACGGTAGATATCAGCGTCCTCGGGTACACTGACATTTAAGGCGATCTTCGAGAGCTCGAGAGGGGAACAGGAGGACACAAGGTCGTGTGGATAAATAATAATAATTTGTGTTATAGACTCGGAATATGGAGGCGGTGGAGTGATCGTCGTCCATCACCATGGTCTTGTGTTGTGCTGCTTACAACAGGAACTAAACTACGGTTGTCATTTCTTCATGCATCCCCCATGAACTTAAGACGGGTTATTAACAAGTATCGAGTGGATGTTATAATATAAATCTTTAAACCAAACGAACAACGCGTGAGGTTGAAATATTTGTTAGAAGTAAATGTTAACAAACATAATTTGATTCAAATGATCCAAAAAAATGTTTTTCTGAAGAATACTCTAATAATCAGTGTAATGTGATTGTAGCTGGAAGCTCCTGAGTAAGGGTCGCCTGGAAAACCTACTCTGGTACTCCCAGACCAGCAGCAACCTGACTGAAACGTCTGCGTCTGTACAATGGGTTTGTGTCTATGTCGGTTGAAACCCTTACCTGCGTCTGTTTCACTTGAAGCCACCGACAAGACTGCGCACTGTACGTCTCCAAGTGCTGCCAGAACAGGCGTGTCTTTACAAATACCCATCCAATCGTATTGCAGATTACCAGCCACGTGACCGGGTTCCCTGACATCTGGTAATATTTGTATGGGAAATCCAATCTTCTGAAAGCTTCAAAGGAAAAAGTCACGTTATTTGTAAACCTAAGAAGTTATCTAATATGCTGTATAATGATGGTCGAGAATTGTTATTTTTGAATTGCAATTGTAGTCATCTATTCATTACATTACCTTGTTTTTTCCATGAACAATGAACGTGTACAGATCTTTATTTGACGAAAAAATAGGTATTTCATAAAAACCAGAGACCTATAATGAATCTACTTTAATTATCAAAATTTCACAAAAATATACCTCTCTAGAAGCCGTTCAAACGAGCCACATACAATTATTCTTTTTATTGTTTTTAATCTAGAAATTATCTCTGGTAGCTTACTTTTGCTTGTTCCACGACATTGTTTTTGTGTTGAAGTAACCAAAGCTGGCGGCAAGTTGCACTGAAGTAACTGGCGTTTCTAGGCCACACATCATCGCCACCAACAAGTCCATAATCGTCCCGGAGCACGTGAAGTCATCTAATACTTCCGGTCTGAACCGGTGAAGCCAACATAAAGTAGCACATCCGTGGCCAGTGGAGAGAGGGAGGTGTGAATCAGGTTGGGGTAATGACTCAAGGAATTCAGTCGTACATCGCTGATCCTGCCATGTGTATAAATGACTCGTGGAAGGAACCTGCCAACCTTCAGTCTTCAGTTCGCTCCACATAACAACGCCGTGCATTTGACCTGTGATCCCAATGCATTTGACTTGTCGACATCTTTCTTCCTGAAGTTCAGACATACATTCTTGGAGTGTAGTAAATATTTTTGACGCCAACTGTTCAGATCCCGTTTCCACGTCACTTGGAACGTCAGCCTTCGTTGCTTTGGATACGGTCGATATCACAGATCTACTCGCCTGGTGAAATAGACTGACCTTGACCGAAGTCGTGCCAAGGTCAATTCCTAGGACGCATGGATCTTCAGCGGTACTCGTCATATCTATTTTTCTTTACTCTCCATCTAATGACAACACAAAAATAAACACTAATTTGGTATTGTTTTCATTGGCCACAAATACTTAAAGCCAATTGATGCTTTTTTTAAACTTTGAAAAATGTATAAGATATATAACGCCATCAAAATTGAGCATGTAGTTGCAAGTAACTTGAATACAAGGTCATTAGACCGCTTAATTATCATTAAAAGTCAACTGTGGAAGACACCTGCAAAGTTACCAAAAGATATGTTTAAACAATATTTTTACAAGACAAGGGCAGACACTTCAATAATTACGGTATCCCCTCGTTTATTATTAGCTAGCCAACAGGCAGACATTGGAGAATCTAACGATAAGCATTCTACAAAATACAGCGAACTATTGCACCCAGACGGGATAATGTAACATGTATCCATGTGTCCACACACTCACCAACCAAATATACATGGCGTTGTACAAAAATCATTGTCATATCAATAACCCGAAGACTTACTTGGTGACACAAAGGGTATGCCTTATCAGTTATTGAAGAAAGAACGATAACTCCTATACAATGTATACACGATATACAGCCTACCAGGGCCGTTTTCGATTTTGCGGTTTGACTGGTTGGACCTAGTTGTTCGTTTATGAATTAAAGACGGACCTGGTGATTTTATATTTTTTTTTCAGACGAGCCTTGACAAAGCCCTCACAGGCTTGTATCATAAACTGCAGGTCAGTCAGGATTTATACTTGAAATAAAGACTTTACAAACGGTCGAACCGGTTGTTCCGAATAAACGAAAACGGCCTAGGTGTGAAGCGTTTCGTCAAATTTCACTTTTGTCTTCTTTTAGTAATCGTACCGAACGAAATAAAGTGAAAAGTTGAATTTTAACGCAATAAAATAAAAGTTGAATTTTAACGCTGACAAGAATGTCAACTTCAGTAATATATCGTACATGTATACATGTATATATCATTTTTTAAGCTGACCATTATAACGGGCCTCCATACGAGGCACACTGTTGTAGCTTACAATTCATTTTGTGGTAATCCGCCCTATCAAACACAAATTGACACAAAGACCAATAGCGTTTTAGCGGTAGATGCTGATCACACAAACTCGCGACTGTTGTGGGTTTTTTTCGCCCCTATCAAAATTTTTCAGAGGTTATTAAACACTCTCGTATTTTACATAAAATATTGGAATAAAAAAACGTAACAAGAGTGAAAGAAATATATACAACACACCCTAGTTGTATATTACGTCTCTGTCCGTATATAACTTTATTAATTGGCGATTAATATATATTTGTTTACTTTAGTGTTATATTTCACCGTCAGTTCTACTATTGTTATTCGTCCATTCTACTTTTGTTGTGTAGCGAGTGTATCATGTGACGTCTCGGGTACATGTGCATTGAGTGTAAACGTAGTAGAACAGACACACTGACTGTACAAGACTATTTACATATAAAAGACAAGCGATTAATATAGGCACACATTTTGTCAGCCGTATTTGACACTATAACGCCTAGCTTAAACAATAGTACTTACCGGCAATACATTATAACACAATCTGACTGATGTAATCAGCGACCTTTTAAATATATATATTTAAAACATAGCAAGTGACCTCTTCGGGGGCACCATATAGGACTACTATAATGGAATAAAACTGGTTGCTGAAAATAACAAGCAATATACATTATATTCTATTAAAATTAATATCACATTTGGTTTTAGTGTACTATTTTGTAACTACAGTATGTTATTGTAAGTATTAATGAGAATCCATTAACCCATACCTCACCGTTATAAAGTGTAACAATCAAGATAAAGACGGAGGTTAAAAGAACGAAATGTTCATACTGGGTATTAACTATATATGTGTGGCGTGTTTGGTTCTAATTCTCAGGTTACAGCAACATACTGAGTTACAACTGAGTACTCTTCACAAGAGGTAAGATAAACTTCATTAAACATAAAAAGAATATTTACTTGATATAGAGGATCATGTCGAGCCTGAATTTGATCATCCTCGATTAATGTCGTTATATCCACCCCAAGACTATCTCACAGCAAACCGGAAGGCAGTCCAGGAGAAAAAATATGACCAAAAAACAGGCATGCAAAGACCTCCTTTGAAGACTACAGAGATAGCGACGCCAACTTCAAAACAGTCAACCACAGTGTACCGTTATACGATTCTTCTGATGTACAACTAAGGAGTAAATTACCTGTTCTATTGTTCAGTTGCCTGCAGTTTTACTATGAGATAGTCCAGGTGTGGATATAACGCCAGTAAGAGAAACCTCTGGAGGATCGAGGATGGATTTTGATGTAAAGATACTAAGTCCATTCAATATCATGATGTACGTATTCATTACTTCAATGTTCTAGCGTAGAGGGTTATAGCCAAAGTTAAATGATTGTTATAAAGTCATTCATTGTGTTTGCATGTGGTATAATTAAAAAATAATTAACGTTGTATGTACTACTGTGGAGTAGTTATCATTGCTGTGTTAGAGCAGTTTCTCAAAGTTTCAACACAAATTCTAAAACTACACCACAGATGAAATTGAACTTAATGCATGGAGTATAAAGACAAATTCTCAGCAGGAACTTGTTAAACATACATTGAGTGTATAAACATGGGACATATTCAGAATTACAAGAGATGCGGCTAAATTACTTGTTGCTAAAGGTATGTGTTAAAATTAGAACACCTTTTTGGACTCTGTAGAAATTTCATGTTATATTTGTAGGAAAATAGAGAATACACAGTTAGTATCTTACAATACAAGGTTTATTTCGGTGCGAGAAAACGGTGCGAGGAAAGCAATGATGACGAGGCTTTGCCGAGTAAAGCCTCGTCATCTCGGCTTTCCGTGACAAGTACCAAATTAAAACTTGTATTGTAAGATACTAACCATGTATTCTGTTTATCCTGACATTCAAAACGAAGCAAATTGTAAGTTATTTACTTGGTTTCACTTGAAGCGAGACGATTCTTTGATGCGCAGGAAAAGATTTATTTCTATAGCAGGGATAATCTATATATAACCGACACCTAACTTATTCAAAACGACATCTTAATGTAAAACACAAACTCGTGTGATTATGATTGTGATAACAATGATACAGCCCTGACAAACAAATTGTGATAACTAATGTATTTAAAAGGAAACACCATGTAATATGAATCATTAGAACCGACTTTCCCCCTTGTTCATGAACTGTTATACTCAATGGCATCATGGGAAAATTGATCTTTTACTTTTTCAGAACAAGAACAGATTGTAAATAAAATGTTATGGAAAACTTTAACTAAAACTAAATCTTTCTGCTTTCTTTTCTTGTGCAGAATAATTTGGTTTTCTTTACCAATAGTTTGGCATTTTTTTTTTTTTTTTTTGTTTTTTTGCAGGACAAGGACTTTGGTTCCAAACAAACATATTCGTAGTTTGTCCTGGAAATGCTGATGTTGTGGCGGAATTCCCCGTCGGAATCGTGGAGTCGGAAAGTGAAATACACATCAAGGTAAAACAAATTCTATCGGAAAATAAGTAATTACCATGTTACATGTGGGTAACGTACAAAGCGAAAAAGTATCATGTTGGAGGAGAAGTTCACTTTTTAAGTAAACGTTATTTTAAATCAACACTGTCGCTTAATGTTTTTGTTAGTAGGTATTGATGACTTTACTGGTTTGTTAGTAAAATCACTTCGTCGTCAACGAAAATTATATGACGTTGATAAGGGAAAGTTTATGGCTTTGATACGTAATTGTTCAGCATTTCTGTAACATTTAAGTTCTACTTCAGTGCTTAACATATATATGGTCAAGTTAAAGCGCCGTGATAATGTTCGTTGTCTAGAAAATGGGTACATTCATAGTCAAGGAGGTATTGGTAGACACTTTTAAAATAAAAAAGAAAAGAAAATACAGGTTATTTTGAGTGTTCATTTAATCGAGTGGTAGAATTATGGGGAGATTTTTCTAAGGAAACTGTTCTATTAATAGAAAATCTAGATAGACGCCCTTGAGAATTCTTTGTTTTGATATGTTTTCACAGAAATGCTGTATACGTAAAAAGAAAGCCGAAAAATAAATTGAGAAAATCTTTAAAGGGATTTGCGAAAGAAAAACAAAAGCTTCATGGAGCAGTCCATCACAATATTCTCTTATTTATTGGCAACGGGTTTGGAAACAACACCTGGATGTTTTATGCGGAAGTTGTAGAACAATCTGAAGTGAAACAAACGATCAGCAAAAGGAAAGAGATGGGTCAGCGGGAAATGCCAGCGTGTAGATCACCAAGTATCAACGTTGTGGGAGTAAAACAAATCACGGTCAATGTCCGTTCAGATGGCCCTCTAAGGATGTATCAGGATAGTCCAGTCTTCATTAACATGGTGCCAGACGGCGAAAATAATTTCATCCCCTTTCCAGTGAAGAGAATTACTAAAGACAAAATGGCGCTTATTTCCTTCAAAGTAACGTCAACTGGCGAAAAACTTCATACAGCTTATTTTGACCCCAGGGTAATGAACACATATACACGTGGTTCAAGATCTTGTTCACCCGTTTCTACAGAAAGCTTGAACTCGGAAACACAAACATGTGGTAGGATGATATTTTGTTTTATAAAGTTAACGTGACTGTTATCGTGAATATTCCATGGTTAACTAGTTAATTTTATATAACTAACCAAAAGTATTCTTGTATTTCTGCGATATATCAGTACATGTACCTCGGTAACACAAGTTATGCCATTGATTGTAGTTGTTGATGATATCAGCTTTGTTTAATTACGAAGTAAAATACTACTGATGAACAGCGTATTAACGATTCAGGGATTTGTGAACCGCGAGGGGGTGATGGGGCTCTATTTCATATACTATAATGCGATATAACTTCATACTTAGTTCTTAGTATGTGGTTCCACATAGATGAGGCGGTGTGTCAAATAGCAAACTCTGGTAACAGTATCCTATGTTTTGACATTTGACCTCCGTTAAATAAAAAAACTTGTACGGGCAAATCTCCTATACTATAAGGCATTACTTAGTATTGTGTCAACCTAGTTGAAACGCCTTCCTACACAAGTCACTAAGACATATATGTTGACCTTGACCTCTATTTGAAAATAAAGCTGCAGCATATTTTTATATTCCTATGATTCACTAAAGCTTTATACTAGTACTGTACTATGAGTTCATCTAGGCAAGGGATACAACATAACAGCATAGTTCAAATGAGCCAAATTGTTCCCATTGGCTTCTTATAACGAAGGTGTGTGTATATGATATTTGTTCCACTACATTTAACTACATTTAATAGAAACATTGCAAAAATTGTTGTATTTAAATGTTGTTTTTTTCGGTTTGTTGGTTACCAGTTGTTGAAGAATGCCATACACCCGTTACTCCTGCTACAAATGGAAAGAAAGTTATTCCGGGTACAACAAATAGTACCCGTATGTCCTATCAACATGGACCACCTGACGATAGGTTCCTAACAACAGCGACGCCATCTTCCGTGTACACGAATGGATGATTCAGGTCAGACACCCCAGCCAGAGGTAGGAACCTTTAATGGCGTGTTGCTAGTGAACTTATTACAATATAAACTTATTTCAATGAAATCCGCCGGTTTCTTGTTGGTCATAGGTATTTTTGTTTGTATTTTTTAATATAAGTTTATGTACACAATTCATAACATCCGCTACCAATAGTCAAGAAAATAGATCGTGATCTAAAAGATATTAAAACATAGTTGTGATGTCATCTATTGTTGTTTCTCCTAGATTATGGGACCATTACCTGTAGTGTCCTATATGTTACCCTTTACTGTCTTATATGTGACTCTAATATAAGACAGTCACTTATAAGACAGTAAAAGGTAGCATATGTGTCTCCGGGTATAATCCCATAATTATATTAACACATAACACACAACCTGGCGCAATATTCCATATAATTTTTTAATCCAAATTACGAAAAAATACCACACAATTAATATGGAGAGAATATAATCCTGTTTTAATGCGGAATAAAACACATCCACAGAATTTCTGTATATATATCAGATCGAATTTTTCCTCCTTACTATCTTCACCATATAACACTTATCTACAGCATTAACTTCAATTTCCGCTTTCTGAAACCTTGTTGTTTTTTACACCATTTTTGACTTTAAATTTCCAAATCTTCAACACTCTAGTTTTACACTTTTTTGATAGTATTTCAACAATATTTCAGAATTTCACCTAAATGTGTGCATAACGATTTAGTATTTCCCCAAATAAATCTAAGATATCCTAGAGAGAGAGGTAGAATTTATTTAAATCCTCCGAATTCAAGGAAAGTTCTGGAGGCACCAATTGTTGTTAACTGGCCTGGTAATCACTGCGAATCACACAAATGCGATCATTTCAGCATGACGCTTTCAAACAAACGCATAAATTGCAGGTCTAGTTTCATATGTCATTTTTTACCACATCAGACATTGGAAAGAAATGTCCTGTAGTCAGAAAAGTCACAAAAACAAACTTATAATATTGCTTAATTGAGAAAGTAATATCCCTCCATCACTCTCGGTCGACATGGTGGAAGTGAATTTACAGATGGTTGTCCAACCCAAAAGCATGCTTCATGCATTCCGCTCATGAATGCTATTCATCACATACATAGGTAATTCTATGTTACCAGTGTATATATTGGATTTGTTATGGTTGAATGCACATTAATAGAGTTACCTTAACTCATAGACAAAGGGAATATGTACTTTATTAACACAATGACTTGTGATGTTTTAAGTTAGAAATAGGCCTCAAACTGTACAATATGTGGGAAAGAGAACATATCTCGCCCTTGACGGGCCTCAATACTGTTCTCTCATTCACATATTGTACAGTTGTCGGCTTATCTCAATAACAGTTTTTATTCTTAACGTTTATATTTACTGTAAAGGTTTTAACTTTAAGACAACAAAAAATAAATAAAGTTACTCAAGTATAATTATATGTAATATCCCCTCTTCCCCTTGCCTATTCCCACAGCAGATGCTTTTTTAATTGAAAACAAATACCCAAATTATATTTTGTTCAGCTATAGTCAGAACACAAACTATAAAGATAAAAGACATATGTCAAACATTATTCTTTTATTCAGAATTTGTTTTCATGCTTTTTGTAGGAGGAAAGTGTCCTCGAAACCGGATATATTCAGAAACATGTTGGACTTCTGCGATCACCTTGGAAAATCAAGATAAGTGCAAGTCGAGTTTAAAACTATATTCGACACGACTGAATTTAAAATGAGAACTTATGATCACTGGCTTGGCAGTTTTGAATATTCAGATGAGGAGACTGTGTAAAGTATTGCAGAACATCGGATTGAACCAAAATGTGGACATATTTGTGTCGGTAATTATTTATTTTCGGAGATTCATTTTCGCGAATTCACTTAGGTCGCATACAGTTTGCTTCATTGTATTTATTTGAATTATTTCTCTTTAAATCTTTAAAGAAAGGGGAATTTAATATCTAATTGCTATAAACAGCTTGAAGTGTAGGACTGTATCTTGTGTGTGCCAATTTTTTTTGCGTCCGATTTTTGAATCCTTAACAATAAATACTGAAAATAAAGATTATTATAATAAAGCACTTAACCTATTAGAGTGTGACTGGTTAAATCTTTATTTAAGATTGTATTAAGACTGATTAACAAGGTTTGGAACTCTGCTTTCCACATCCGTTTGTAAAGTGAAATATTGAATTGCCTTTACTTTCGATTCACAGTTGAAGGGACAAATACATGGTATCACTATATAATATAACCACGTCTCAAGGGACAAATACATGGCATCACTGTATAATATGACAACGTCTCACTATCTAAGAGACTCGACGTCTCAATGTTAGATCATGATGTGCTTGTTGTGTGGAAATGATAAAGAGAGAGAGAGAGAGAGATAGAGAGAGAGAGAGAGATGTTTACAATATCACACTTATTGGTTGTTATTAATGAAAACATACATCATATACTTCTATATACGTTTTTGATAACCTAGGACGTACTAATTGCTAATTTGCTTTATTGATTTCATTCCATTTTAATTTTGTATCGGGTCAATATACTTTTGATCAATTTGTTTTGTAATAAAAGTGAACATTGTTAGTATCACACATGAAAAATTGTTTTCAAATGAAAAAAAATTATAGGGTCATTTTATGTGTTGTTTTCTGTGTCCCTTTGTTTTGATTTGGTTTTATTCATATTTATTCATTTAGGGGTTTGGAATCCAGTATTATGCCATATAATTATTCAGAATGACATTTGTCATTGATTTATCTTTCTTTTCAACTCAATATTTTCTGAAGCTACACCAGCTCAGTTGATTTTCAAAAGATGATAAATGTTCGATAACCCAATCATATAGTATGGAGCAGTCAACTCATTTTGTTCATTTGTCTTCTTCTATGAAGTACCTCAAACTTTACATTTATAGAAAATGATTCGAAATGTTTACAGAATAAATATTTTCTTTTTATGAAATAATTGCCCCAACAGTTTGGATATCTTTTATATTAATTTGTACAGCATGAATAATGTACGAACATCAAATTCAACATCGGATTCATTAGATTCAACATAAGATTCAACATGATGTTATACTAGGGTTGTATGCTTTCGATGCAGAGTGAGATCCTTCAATGCCTGTCGAAATAAAACTTAAAATGGGAACTCAAAGCCAAATTGATGGACTCTTCATATACTGTTATTAAATTGGTACGTTTTTATCTCTTAGAATTCATCTTATCAACTATCACATTAAGATATTTGATGTAATAGAACGAAACCAAATCAACAACAATCTAAACATAGTCTACAAGAAAAATATGTCCATATTTCAGCGCAATTTCAAGTCCTTGTATTTGTCTATTCTAACTGAGCGGAAGCCGTCAATTAACTCTTACCTAATGAAATTAATTATAAGTTGTCAGTTTTCTGTATAGACACCATGATGACACACAACTATACCCTGTGTTAGTTAAAGAAAGAATGGTAACTTTTAAAGACACGCACATTTTCTTTTTGTTTTCCTTACTCATTTGTCATATTTTTACGCCACTCAAACCATCTTCCTTGTGCCATTTAGTTATTTGCCAATGTAGAAGTACAATGAACTTATATATAGAACCCTAGTCTCCAGCGGCATGAACCAACGGCTCTAACCACCATGCTAGATACAAGGAACACCGGCGCGCTCTTCTCACACTTATTATGCATTAGTTTCAATCTAAATCATTGTTATCTGTGGTGAAATATCATTGATATTTCATCATTTAAGTTTTTGTGGGGCATTTGAATTCACACTTTCACTAGGTTTTTGACATCCTACTCAATAACATGTATTCCACGCTACATGGTGTTTATTTATTCCGTCTTTGCATATGTCGTCCTATGGATGTAGAGCCACCTTCCTTGTGGGTAGGTATCCGTTGTGACCTCATTTTATTGTGAGTGAAATTCACGTCGATTGCTTCGAAAAGTATGACGCTACGCTCATAAACACATGATGTCACAATCAGTACTCTTCCCGCAATGGCAGATAACTCTGTAATATGCAAATACTGAATACAGTTCTCAGGGTGTCCAATACACACTGAACACTTTTGATGAGCTGATGGAACAATCTGTGGCCGAGGATGTAATTGATCAAGTAGATTAATGCAAACTTTGAATGATTGGTCAACTATTACAGATATCATCATTCATTGATCATGATAACATCGACTGAGTAGTCCTCACAATTTTTGTGATGTTTTGATGGTGGGGGTTTCTACATGAATCATGTTAAACTTTTACGTTGTAGCCAATTGATGAACATTTTGTTAAAATCTGTATCTGAAATTTGTGCAACATAAGTATGTATATTGATTCAGGACGTGACCTGCTGAACAAATGATGAACAAAATGACACAAAAAATCCTTATCTGCGAAACATGTTGGTACAGTAGAAACAGTGATTGATTAAATAACTTTTTTATATATCTACACTATTAGCTGACTACATTGTATACAAACATATCTCTGGTTAATGACGCTAGACTTCCCCTGGTAGGCGGACGAGGTCACACTTCCCATTGATATATATATATATATAGGTTTTTTTTCTATTATTGTCTTTCGATATACCCAGCATTTAACTGGAAGTGTAATGACGGAATTCTTATCAGTATGCCATCAAATCAAAGCATTTAAAAACAGACGAGTTAAAGAACATGGACTATTTGTCAGGCTATTACAGGACAATTAAGATATAATAAAAAGGGTAAAACCTGTCAACTATAGTTTGCACTATGACAGTTCATTAAAACAATAATAGCGGTGACACATTAGAACACAGCCAACCGTCACCTCCTAATATAAACCGATATCAAACTTAACTAATTGTCTAAAATAACTAATTCGGGGGGACCATGTGGGGGTACTGTTATCGTAGACAACTGGTTGCTGTATTTAACAGGCATTATAGAACTTAAATTATTTTGTAAACTCTCAAAATAGATATCACATATCAAAATGTAACGAATCAATTTATAAGTGTGTTCCAAATTACAGAGTGTCATTGTAATTTTTTTCGTAAACCCCTTTCCACACCTCACCACCACAGTGTAATGATCTGGATTAACACGAGTGTTTATAAAATGTGTTGATTATATATACGTTGTGTTTATGGTTCTAACTCTCCGGTTACAGCAACAGATAATGATCTAAAATCGAGTACGCTTCACCAGAGGTAAGATAAACTTTATTACACATGAAAATAATATTCATTTGATATAGAGAATTATGTCGAACCTCATTTTGATGTAAAAATGGTTTCGCCTGTTTAATATTATGATGTAAGAATTTATTATCCAACAACCAGTCTGGCATAGAGACATATTTCCACAATTAAATTGTGACTGTATGTATAATTAATGTATGATATATAGTTCAGCCCACAACTACAATTGTGGAATCTTTTCTTGCAAAACTGTAACAAATTTTCAATAAAATCTTGAAATTTGTGTTTCATTTGATGTAAATGTTATAAACCGAAATCTTCTTTTAACATTTAAAATCATGGCGATGAAAATGACGTCATAAAGTTATTGATGGTTTAATGAAGAATTACTCCTCTTAATCCTCGATTATTTTTATTTCGATTTCCTCTATTAGAACATTGAACAATCGGTCCCATGTATCTAAATTTGGACATGCTAAAATATTCTTGAAGAGCCATCAAGAAACGGCGAAAGTATTAGAGGAAGGTCACTTAAAAGGTTTAATGATGAGCTTGTCTGTCTAGTTCGCCATCAGTCTTAAAAGGTTTAATGATGAGTTTGTCTGTCTAGTTCGCCATCAGTCTTAAAAGGTTTAATGATGAACTTGTCTGTCTAGTTCGCCATCAGTCTTAAAAGGTTTAATGATGAGTTTGTCTGTCTAGTTCGCCATCAGTCTTAAAAGTTTTAATGATGAGTTTGTCTGTCTAGTTCGCCATCAGTCTTAAAAGTTTTAATGATGAGTTTGTCTGTCTAGTTCGCCATCAGTCTTAAAAGATTTAATGATGAGTTTGTCTGTCTAGTTCGCCATCAGTCTTAAAAGGTTTAATGATGAGTTTGTCTGTCTAGTTCGCCATCAGTCTTAAAAGGTTTAATGATGAGTTTGTCTGTCTAGTTCGCCATCAGTCTTAAAAGATTTAATGATGAGTTTGTCTGTCTAGTTCGCCATCAGTTTAAAAGTTTTAATGATGAGTTTGTCTGTCTAGTTCGCCATCAGTCTTAAAAGGTTTAATGATGAGTTGTCTGTCTAGTTCGCCATCAGTCTTAAAAGTTTAATGATGAGTTTGTCTGTCTAGTTCGCCATCAGTCTTAAAAGTTTTAATGATGAGTTTTGTCTGTCTAGTTCGCCATCAGTCTTAAAAGTTTTAATGATGAGTTTGTCTGTCTAGTTCGCCATCAGTCTTAAAAGGTTTAATGATGAGTTTGTCTGTCTAGTTCGCCATCAGTCTTAAAAGGTTTAATGATGAGTTTGTCTGTCTAGTTCGCCATCAGTCTTAAAAGTTTTAATGATGAGTTTGTCTGTCTAGTTCGCCATCAGTCTTAAAAGGTTTAATGATGAGTTTGTCTGTCTAGTTCGCCATCAGTCTTAAAAGGTTTAATGATGATTGTGGTTTGTCTGTCTAGTTCGCCTCACAGTCTTAAAAGGTTTAATGATGAGTTTGTCTGTCTAGTTCGCCATCAGTCTTAAAAGTTTTAATGATGAGTTTGTCTGTCTAGTTCGCCATCAGTCTTAAAAGTTTTAATATGAAGTTTGTCTGTCTAGTTCGCCATCAGTCTTAAAAGTTTTAATGATGAGTTTGTCTGTCTAGTTCGCCATCAGTCTTAAAATATTTAATGATGAGCTTGTCTGACTAGTTCGCCATCAGTCTTAAAAGTTTTAATGATGAGTTTGTCTGTCTAGTTCGCCATCAGTCTAAAAAGGTTTAATGATGAGCTTTTCTGACTAGTTCGCCATCAGTCTTAAATGGTTTCATTATGAACTTGTCTGTCGAGTTCGCCATCAGTCTTAAAAGGTTTAATGATGAGTTTGTCTGTCTAGTTCGCCATCAGTCTTAAAAGGTTTAATGATGAGTTTGTCTGTCTAGTTCGCCATCAGTCTTAAAAGTTTTAATGATGAGTTTGTCTGTCTAGTTCGCCATCAGTCTTAAAAGGTTTAATGATGAGTTTGTCTGTCTAGTTCGCCATCAGTCTTAAAAGATTTAATGATGAGTTTGTCTGTCTAGTTCGCCATCAGTCTTAAAAGTTTTAATGATGAGTTTGTCTGTCTAGTTCGCCATCAGTCTTTAAAGGTTTAATGATGAGTTTGTCTGTCTAGTTCGCCATCAGTCTTAAAAGGTTTAATGATGAGTTTGTCTGTCTAGTTCGCCATCAGTCTTAAAAGGTTTAATGATGAGTTTGTCTGTCTAGTTCGCCATCAGTCTTAAAAGTTTAATGATGAGTTTGTCTGTCTAGTTCGCCATCAGTCTTAAAAGGTTTAATGATGAGTTTGTCTGTCTAGTTCGCCATCAGTCTTAAAAGGTTTTAATGATGAGTTTGTCTGTCTAGTTCGCCATCAGTCTTAAAAGGTTTAATGATGAGTTTGTCTGTCTAGTTCGCCATCAGTCTTAAAAGTTTTAATGATGAGTTTGTCTGTCTAGTTCGCCATCAGTCTTAAAAGTTTTAATGATGAGTTTGTCTGTCTAGTTCGCCATCAGTCTTAAAAGGTTTAATGATGAGTTTGTCTGTCTAGTTCGCCATCAGTCTTAAAAGGTTTAATGATGAGTTTGTCTGTCTAGTTCGCCATCAGTCTTAAAAGTTTTAATGATGAGTTTGTCTGTCTAGTTCGCCATCAGTCTTAAAAGGTTTAATGATGAGCTTGTCTGTCTAGTTCGCCATCAGTCTTAAAAGTTTTAATGATGAGTTTGTCTGTCTAGTTCGCCATCAGTCTTAAAAGATTTAATAATGATTTTTGAACCTGTCTAGTTCGCCATCAGTCTTAAAAGTTTTAATGATGAGTTTGTCTGTCTAGTTCGCCATCAGTCTTAAAAGTTTTAATGATGAGTTTGTCTGTCTAGTTCGCTATCAGTCTTAAAAGGTTTAATGATGAGCTTGTCTGTCGCGTTCGTCATCAGTTTTAAAAGTTTTAATGATGAGCTTGTGTGTCTAGATCGCCATCAGTCTTGACATGTAGTATTGATGAAAGACAGAAGACATATCGGGAGTACAGGGTATATACTGTATATGTTCATATGTTACCGGTCGTCGTTTATTTTAGTGATTTTAGCGCTGTCGTTGAAGCGTTGATTCCTGTGCAGCGTTAAATTTTGTAAAAACGGTATTTCCGGTTTTAAGCCACCGAATTGCGCTAGTTCATATTCTTAAAGTACGTAACGCAGCTTTTACCAAATTTTACAGAAGTATTAAAGTAAGTATTTGTTTGTTTCCATAGCAGCAACAATTCCTGAGCTGAATGAGACTGACGTATACAGCTCCACGATGACGTCACCTGTACCACCTGACAGGTAAGGACTAATATAATCTTACATGGATCCGTCAATCCGAGGTTTTCACGAGGGTTGAGATATTCCTGTCCACTTGACAGATCCATGTTTGATTCTTTTTCTCCCAAACTTAGAAACAATATGAAATTTGCTCTCCTTCTGTTTATCACGCCATTATCACAGGAACGTCGTAATGCACCAAAATTGATGACGTTATCGACAATGGACACCGTGGTTACGCTGTATGTATTGATGACGTCACGTTATTGTCTGCATGTGAGCTGTCTTGCACCTCCATGTGTAATATAGTGTTACATCAGTCGTTTGAAGCCAGGTATGATGTTACTGAGACCAACTATGAAGTTTCGAAAAAAAAAATGAAAAATGTTGAATGTGGCCCACAATAAATACAAACGGAAACGATACGAAGAATTTCACGGAAACTCTCCATTTCCTGAAAATATCACCTGACCCGATCGATATAGGCTATATAGGCATATGTACGAAACGCTTCGGTAATTGTCGTGGACCCTATCGACTTCGCACGGGAGAAAAAGTAGAAAATGTGTAGGCCTATACACAGGGACCTGGCACGATTTTCAGACCAACACTATATATATATGTATTATGGTATCAATTATTTCTCGTTAAGATATGCGTCACTGATATGTAGAGCCCGTTTATTAAAACAAACTCGAATTAAAAATAAGTCCGTTTTATTCTACCGTCCATACCCTTGATATTATAATACACACACACACATATATATGTTGGTTAGCTACATGTATTTAAGCCAGGTCCCCGTGGGCCTATCAACGAAACATTTTCGGTAATTGTCGGTTTTGCAAGAGAAGATGGCAGGTATATTTATGAGACTATTTTTGTCCGTTTGATATATCTGTACAGCTAAAACCCGTTTCTAGTAGCTTACAAAAAAAAAAAACACAACGTGACATCATCATGGAGGTTTCCATCTTGTATTCAGTTTATTACAATGCGCATGTCTCAGACGCGTTTTACATACAAGCGTGTAGATACAGATTAACAGACTTACAGAAGTCCGAGTTTATACGCAAATAACTCTGTGTACCGTATTTCTACATTCCTCCCCTCTATTTAAAAAGTCAGGATCAGTTTAAATGTCTATAATTTCACCATTAATTTAATAGGGACACCTATTTAGAGTATATTTGTTCTTTAAAGATACACCATGTAAATTATAGACTTTAAATTTACTCATTTCTTTTAAATCATAAAAGGTGTCAAAATGTCAGTTTCTCAAATTATACGACACTGTAGATGGATTTTTTAAAACACTCATTTTTTACTTTATGAAATGAAATAAAACACTTTAACAGTATAACATTGTCATTAGTTCTGTCATTAGAAAAATTAAACAAAACACTGAAACGTACACATTATAGAACCCAGGGGTTTTCTTAAGAGTCTGCACGGGGAGTTTTATTATGTCCCCAGAGCACAGTGCAGCTCTGGACCTATACCTAGATACAAATCTAAATCTTAACGCGAATGGAGCTTTCCTTCGATCGAGCTGCGGGTTTCGTCTCGGAGATGGTGCTCGCTGACACAGTCTTGCCCGAGGACACAGCCACAGGATTTTCCAACGTGGAGGCAGGCGTCGCGACATCGGATGGAGGCGTTTACATGATAGGGACTGTTTTCTGGGGCCTTCGGTTGTGAAAAGTTGGTATTGGTAATTTGGGTGTGGTAAGTCAACAACGAGTCTTCAGGGATGGGTAATTTCCCTTTGAAGATTTGATCGGTATGTTTCGCCACACCGCTCCATTACCAACATTTACTCGGTACGAAAGTGGACCTGTTTTCGATTCGATAGTTCCTGGGATCCACTTTTCTCCGCTTTGTCGATAATCCACGTACATTTACCGTTTTCTCCTTCGCTGAATTGTCGAGACGACTGATTTTCGTTTATCATCTTCTCCTGATTATTACGAACTGTAACGACTCGTGCTCGGTCGGATAAGACTCAGGCGTGTTTGTAACGATCTTCCCATGAACAAATGCGCCGAGGTTTTCGTTCGTTGTCGCATGTGGTGTCGATCTGTAGGCTAGTAGGAAAATTACAAAGTCTTTTATTTAACGTTCCTCCGTCCTTCCGCGATAGTTTCATGGACTGTTTGAACGTTTGAACTAGTCGTTCCGCTAAACCGTTGGTACGGGGGTGGTATGGTGCGGACGTAGTGTGACGTATACCGTTGTATTTCATGAAGTGTTGAAATTCGTCAGATACAAATTGTGGGCCGTTGTCCGAAACTATACATTCGGGTAAGCCGTTCCTGGAGAACACTTCACGCATAACTTCGATCGTTTTCGACGCCGTCGTCATTGACATTGGTATTATTTCGCGGCATTTTAGAATGAGCGTCCACCATGAGGAGGAACATGGACCCTTCGAAAGGTCCGGCGAAGTCGACATGGACTCGCTGCCATGGTAGTTGTGGCCATTCCCATGGGTGCACAGGTGCGGCGTTCGGGCTACTTTTGTGCATCAACACACCCATGACACTTTTTAGCTTGTGTTTCTAAAGTCACTGTCTATTCCTGCCACCAGACGGTAGCTCCTGGCTAGCGCCTTCATCTTGCTCGCACCAAGATGACCTTCATGTATTTGATCCATGACCTTGAGACGGAGATTTTCGGGAATTCTTACACGTATCACCCCACATCAAACATCCGTCATGTAACGATAGTTCCGTTTTACGGTTAGCATAGGCAGCTTATGTCGGGGTCTGCCTTCACATCATCTATTCCAACCGTTTAATGTCATTTCATAGACTTTCGACAATACTGGGTCTCTCCTTGTACTTTGTCGCACTTCCTTGACCGATACCGGTAGTGTGTCAAATTGAGTCGTCATGAACACATAGTCGACATCCGGCTCGTCGTTTCTCGTTCCTTCACGAATCGGTAAGCGCGATAGACCGTCAGCGTTTTAATCATGACTTTTCGTACCTTTGAATTCAATCTTGTACTGAAAACCGGACAAATACAACGCGTATCGTTGAAGACGTGCGGCTGTCGTAGCAGGAATACCTTTCTGTGGGTGGAAAATAGACACCAGGGTTGATGGTCCGTTATTAGTGTGAACTCACGACCGTAGAGATAGGCGTAGAACTTTTTCACACCCCATACAATTCCCAGAGCTTCCTTGTCTATTTGCGAGTAGTTTTTTTTCAGCAGCAGTAAGGCTTCGCGAGGCATATGCTATTGGCTTTTCGTCGCCGTTCTCGAGACGATGAGACAATACAGCACCGATACCAAACGGAGACGCGTCGCACGAGAGTACCACGGGTAATCGCTGGTCGTAATGCGTTAGAACTTTTCGTCCGATGTCATCATTTCCTTCACACGGTCGACGGCCTTCTGACATTCCTCGTCCATTCCCATTCAGCATCCTTTTCCAGAAGTTTGTGTGTAGCGGGCTAAGTACGGTAGCAAGGTTTGGGAGAAACCTCGCATAATAGTTCACTAACCCTAACAGAGCTCGGAGTTCACTCACGGTTTTCGGAATCGGAGCGTTTACTACAGAGTTGACCTTGTCGTCGGTTTTGTGAATACCGTCCTTGTCGATTACATGACCGCAGAATTCGATCTTGTCGAACATAAACGCACTTTTCTCCTTGTTTAGGCGTAGACCAAATTTATCTAGGCGCGAAGCACGGTTTCGAGGTTTCAGCATATGTTCTTCCTCCGTTTCGCCGGTTATAATCATATATCATCGAGAATACATTGGACACGACCTATCCCTTGAAGCACTTGGTTCCATGGCACGTTGCCAAATGGCAGGTGCCGAGGGCTATACCAACGCCATCACGAGCCTCTGATATTGGAAAAGGCCAAGATGGGTGTTTATAGTTAGGAATTTCCGATCCTCTGGTCCTCACCTCCATTTGCAGGTACGCCGCTGCTTTAAGTCCAAGTACTTTGTAAATTTTTGCACACCTCCGGCTAACGAAGCGAATATGTCCTCAACTTTCGGTAACGGATACTGGTCCACACGTCGAGTACCGGGTTGATTGTGACCTTGAAATCTCCACAAATTCTCACGGAATTGTCTTTCTTAGGATTGGCACAATCGTGTGGCCCATTCACTCGTTTTCGAACCTTCTTTAGGATACCAGCACCCATTAATCGTGTTATCTCAGTTTCAATTTTTGGTTTAATGGCATATGCCACAGTTCTCGCCTTACAAAATATTTCGGATTGGCCCCGGGGCGTCTACTTTGATCTGAGCGGTAATGTCCTTTAACGTACCCAACTCATCCTTGAACACGGCGGCATATATCAGTTTTGAGACCTTGTACTGTCATGTTTTCACATTTCTCATGAAAGTTGAGTCGCCGAGCTTCCTTGATTGCCGTCCAATCAAGTGTCAACACATCGAGCCAGTTCCTTCCGAGTAATGGCGGACCTCTGCACTCCTCACTAACAACGTGTAATCGGTAGCACTGCTTTTTGTCCGTTTAGGTTGACCTTCACCTTAATTTGACCTAGTGCCTTTATTTTCTCACCGACTAGAGTACGAGTTTTAAATCTATCGTTTCCAGTTTTTTACAGTCACTGAAATGTCTCTTATAGACGGACACAGGAAACGATGATGGTAACTGGAGAACCGGTGTCCAGTTCCATAGCGATTACTTTAACCGTTCACTTCCGCATGCACTTCCGGTTTTACCCAATTATGACGTCACTGTCGAGGTTCTTTACCGTGAATGTTAAACTTCCAAGTAGACTGTCATCATCACTGTCATCGTGATCTAGAGAGTACACCTTCCCCTTTTTTTAATTTCCAGAATTAGACTTCTTTTCTGTGTTTCGGCAGGCTCTCTGTATGTGTCCTTTTTCTTTACAAGCGTTGCACGAGTAGTCCTTGTAGAAACATTCCTCCGCACTATGATTTTTTCCCTTGCACCGAAAACATGGTTTCTGTGATTTCTTTTCATTCTTTAAGCCGCTTTGTTGAGTTTTTTTCTTCATTTTCTTGTTTTGGTTAACCTTGTTTATTTTGTTTACAATGTTTCCTGACTTTCCCTCTGAAGTTCCACAGCATCTCGGGATGCAGTTTCCATTGCAATTGCAATATCTAACGCGTTTTTATAGGTCAGATTATCTTCAGACAGCAGTTTCTTTTTGTATATTGTCATTACGTAGACCACACACTAACCTGTCTCTCAAAGTTTCATCCAAAGACTGTCCAAACCCACAATGCTCACTTAATTTTCGTATGGCTGCATTGAATTCTCTGATCGACTCACCCGACTTCTGGTATCTCTTGTGAAACCTAAAACGCTCGGCTATCTGTAGCGGTTGAGGGTTAAAATGTCCATTTAAGACGCCGACCAAATCTACATACGATTTATCACCCGGTAAATCTGGTGCAACCAAGTCATGCAGGATGGAATAACGGTTTCCCGCCAATAACACTCAACAACACCGGAACTTTTTTTTCCATTTGGCACCTCATTTGCCTAAAAAATTGTTCCAGACGTTCCTGATAACACTTCCACGACTCGACGGAATCGTCAAAGTTGTCGATTTTCCCCATGCGTCCAGCCATCCTCGTCGCCAGAATGTTATATCGTAGCTAAAACCCGTTTCTAGTAGCTTACAACACAAAGTGACATCATCATGGAGGTTTCCATCTTGTATTCAGTTTATTACAATGCGCATGCTCAGACATACAAGCGTGTAGTGATACAGATTAACAGACTTACTAAAGTCCGAGTTTATACAAATAACACTGTGCACCGTATATTTACTACAGATATCATAGGTTTATCTGCATGGACTTATGTCATAATAATACGTCGTTCATCTTTTATTCTAGTCATTGGTTTCAATGTTCGGTCATTGTAAACGTTTATGATTGCAAATAAGAATGAACAGTTACGTATAGTGGACCTTTAAATAGACAGATGAAGATATGAAATCTACATGTATAAGGTTGTATATCTAAGAAGCACGATTTCACAGTTCAGTATATAGCGAGACGTTAATATAACGTTTTAATGGTAAACCAAACTATTTTGTAGGGTAATTCAACATTTGGATTACCGAATGCTATTATCAGTTCTTCAATGTTACTGATTTCAGGAATGAAAGAGACGAGGAAAATGAGATACCGACCAATCTGTAAATATCACCATATTTTAATATTATACGTTTTTTGGGGGGTTGATGTATTTAAAGGCAAAAGCAAACTATTGGAAGCATAGCCAAATTATACTAATTCTTTTATTCATAAATATATCTGTGGACTGTTTTATTTGAGATCGATTTCATTTTATTTGGAATTATAAGACAATACCCTACGGACTTGTTTACAAGTTCAAGGTAAACGATTCACAAATAACAAGATTTTAAGTGGATTTTTTCCTGATACATTGTAATTAAAAAATAATATTTCATTTTGAGAATGGTAAATATCATAATGAAAGATTCATGCATTGCCTGTAAGATTATATTGATATTGTATTTCAGACGTGATCAATTTGAAGGCTGGGACTTAACGTAAGCTTTACCTATTTCCTAATATCAGTATAAAATTTGATGTCCGTGACATTTAAAGTGAATAGTCGGGGCAAAGCAAACCAGTCTAAATGCGTTCATTGGCCTTCCAAAAGTTCTCACATATCTAATACGACGGTCAAGTTCTGCTTACGTTTCCCAGTTCTGACCATTGAAATAAAGGAAAGTTGAAAGTATTGAAAGCGAGGCTGCGTAGAAATGTAACATAGTCAGCTGGGAGGGCGTTTTAATATTTCTATACTTTAAATTAATTTCTACGTACGCAGACAGATTTTGACGAGAAAGTTTATTTTTCTATTCCATAAGAAATTATACTGGATACTTTTCACACCATTTTTATCGACTTTAGCCATCCTTGCCCGACTGTTCACTTAAAGTCAGTACATGAAAGAATTTATATTTGATAAATTCATTTAAGCGGGTACTCTGTAGTAGAATCTATATCATACCATATGTTACAACCGGTAAAAAGTGGGTATAATCGAATCATACATTTCCAATATAGTAGGATTTTCAGGAATTGAAATTAACTTTCTGATTATTGGCAAAACTAATACATTTTAACGAAACAAGTTCCCATAAAACCTGAAAATTGATTTCGTATTCCTGACTGTCTGTTGTTGATAATAATGCATTTTACGAGTAAATAAATGTGTATGTGTTTGTCCAATGATTATCCTGTTCTATGTCATAAAATAAAACGCAATTCTCCTTTATGCGTTTTTTCATTGAAATAATAACAAAAAACTTTTTATTTTAACGATAATATTTTTTTAGATCAGAGGAATTTGAAAATGTCGACGAAGAGTGAGTGTTATCCTTACAGTAGTAACCTTTCTAACCTATTCTTTCTGTTGAGTTTGTCTCCTTTTTAAAGTCTAGTTACATGCAAACCAATGAAAGCTCTTTGATGTGTTAGCGTGTTGAACCTGTATGAAAGTGTAGATGTATTTGTTTTCTTATAAAAATAGATCCTGACCATTTTCTAAAACTATTTAAGGACATTTACAAAGTTATTTTCAATCTTTCAAATTTATAGTAACGTATTCATCATCCCATTTTGCAAGAAATGAGCTTGAGATTATCATGGAATTAAGACTTGGATGTGGATCGAAAACAAATAAGATATGCCCGTTATATACCATAGCTCTTATAAAATTGGAAACAATATCGTACATCTACAAATACATAGTATTCTTCATAATCCGTTAACATAATTACGTTCCCAGAGTGGCTAAATGGCTTTTATTCAGAAGAGTACGTATCAATTTTTCAATTAAGATTTAAAATGTATTATTGAATTTGTTTATTTAAATATTCTGAAAACAAATATGCGAGATATCCAAGGATATTGTGTCCACTTCCTTCATTTATGACAGACCGTGAAACTTTCTAACAATAATCTTGGTTTCTAATGGCGTACCACATAACAGTCAGTGCAATTGTAGTAAAACGTTTTCTAAAAATTTTTTATTTCAAACACTTACTACTAGTTCCTGTGTGAGTTGTTTTGTACCTACCAACTACGAAAACATAAAAAAAACCGGACCTTTATATCACGATGTCGGTTATCTTGTCAGTGTTTTACTGTTGAACACGTTTGGATTGATTTATTTGGCAAAATTGTAAATCCTGTTTTGTGATGATGTGGATATAATTGATGGGAAACCAAAGTACATATTAGTTACTTCGGACAAAGGACTAATTTGATAACTTGTAACTAAAATGTTTACAAGTATCCCTAGTGTGAGTCTACATCCACAGAATTACATGTATAAAAATATAATAATGGATTTCAAGATGCCCCACCGCCGACAGAGCATGAATATTTTACTCAAAATTTGAAAAATTATTGATGTTTAATCTGCATATATATGGCCAATTAACACAAAAATATAATAAAAAATAAATTATTTTGTCTTTGCTGCTTGAGCAATAAAGTACGTCATTCCAATATAACACATAGTGCCACCAAATTTTATTCTGGATGCAATTAAATCATTTTTGATATTGTTTATCTTGAAATAAAATTAGAAGCTCAAACTTTTCAATGGTGGTAATTGGTGTAAAGTAAGTCATTTTGCAACTGAAGAAAAATACTAAATCGCTGCTAATATAACGTTTTAATGGTAAACCAAACTATTTTGTAGGGTAATTCAACATTTGGATTACCGAATGCTTATTATCAGTTCTTCAATGTTACTGATTTCAGGAATGAAAGAGACGAGGAAAATGAGATACCGACCAATCTGTAAATATCACCATATTTTAATATTATACGTTTTTTGGGGGGTTGATGTATTTAAAGGCAAAAGCAAACTATTGGAAGCATAGCCAAATTATACTAATTCTTTTATTCATAAATATATCTGTGGACTGTTTTATTTGAGATCGATTTCATTTTATTTGGAATTATAAGACAATACCCTACGGACTTGTTTACAAGTTCAAGGTAAACGATTCACAAATAACAAGATTTTAAGTGGATTTTTTCCTGATACATTGTAATTAAAATAATATTTCATTTTGAGAATGGTAAATATCATAATGAAAGATTCATGCATTGCCTGTAAGATTATATTGATATTGTATTTCAGACGTGATCAATTTGAAGGCTGGGACTTAACGTAAGCTTTACCTATTTCCTAATATCAGTATACAATTGATGTCCGTGACATTTAAAGTGAATAGTCGGCGGGCAAAGCAAACCAGTCTAAATGCGTTCATTGGCCTTCCAAAAGTTCTCACATATTAATACGACGGTCAAGTTCTGCTTACGTTTCCCAGTTCTGACCATTGAAATAAAGGAAAGTTGAAAGCATTGAAAGCGAGGCTGCGTAGGAATGTAACATAGTCAGCTGGGAGGACGTTTTAATATTTCTATACTTTAAATTAATTTCTACGTACGCAGACGGATTTTGACGAGAAAGTTTATTTTTCTATTCCATAAGAAATTATACTGGATACTTTCACACCATTTTTATCGACTTTAGCCATCCTTGCCCGACTGTTCACTTTAAAGTCAGTACATGAAAGAATTTATATTTGATAAATTCAATTAGCGGGTACCTGTATAGAATCTATATCATAACATATGTTACAACCGGTAAAAAGTGGTATAATCGAATCATACATTTCCAATATAGTAGGATTTTCAGGAATTGAAATTAACTTTCTGATTATTGCAAAACTAATACATTTTAACGAAACTAGTTCCCATTAACCTGAAAATTGATCGTATTCCTGTCTGTTGTTGATAATTATGCATTTTACGAGTAAAATAAATGTGTAGTGTTTGTCAATGATTATCATGTTCTATGTCATAAAATAAAGCGCATTCTTAATGCGTTTTTCATTAAAATAATAACAAACTTTTATTTTACGAAAATATTTTTTAGATCAGAGGAATTTGAAAATGTCGACGAAGAGTGAGTGTTATCCTTACAGTAGTAACCTTTCTAACCCATTCTTTCTGTTGAGTTACATGCAAGCCAATGAAAGCTCTTTGATGTGTTAGCGGTTGTACCTGTATGAAAGTGTAGATGTATTTGTTTTCTTATAAAAATATATCCTGACCATTTTCTAAAACTTGTTTTAACTATGTAAAGGATTTCCATTTACAAAGTTATTTTCAATCTTTCAATTTATAGTAATGTATTCATCATCTATTTTGCTAGAAATGAGCTTGAGATTATCATGAATAAGACTTGGATGTTGGATCGAAAACAAATAAGATATGCCCGTTATAACCATAGCTCTTATAAAATTAAAAACTATATGTACATCTACAAATACATGTATCTTCATATCGTTATCTTAATGACGTTTCCAGAGTGCGAAAGGCTTTATTCAAAGAGTAAGTATCAATTTTCAATTAAGTTTTAATGGATTATTAATTGAATATTTATATTCTGAAAACATTCATGCGAATACCAAAGAATTGTGACCCTTCCTACAATTATGACAGACGGAATCTTTCTAACAATAATCTTGGTTACAATGGCGTACCACATACAGTCGTGCACATGTAGTTAACGTTTCCTAAAATTTTTATTTCAAACACTACTACAAGTTCTGTTGCGTATTTTGTCCTACCACTACGGAAAATAAAAACCGACTTTATATCGATGTCGGTTATCTGTCTGTGTTTTTCTGATGATACGTTTGGATGGATTTATTTTGCAAATTGAAACCTGTTTTGTGATGATGTGGATATAATTGAAACAAAGTACATATTAGTTACTTCGGACAAAGGACGAATTGAGTTGATGTTGTGGTGTATAATTGTGTATTGTGTTTGTCGGTCGGCGTTATGGTAACATGTTACAAGTATCCCTGGTGTGAGTCTACATCCACAGAATTACATGTATAAAAATAATAATGGATTTCAAGATGCCCCACCGCCGACAGAGCATGAATATTATACTCATAATTTGAAAAATTATTGATGTTTAATCATGCATATATATGGCCAATTAACACAAAATATAATAAAAAATAAATTATTTTGTCTTTGCTGCTTGAGCAATAAGTACGTCATTCCATATAAAACATAGTGCCACCAATTTTATTCTGGATGCAATTAATCATTTTTGATATTTTTATCTTGAAATAAAATTAGAAGCTCAAACTTTTCAATGGTGGTAATGGTGTAAAGTAAGTAATTTTTACAACTGAAGAAAAATACTAAATCGCCTGCTCTTGATTTTTATTTAGGAAAAATACCATTTGTCAGCGGTGGAGCATCTTGAAAACTTAATTTGGTCTTATAAATCAAACCTAGATAAATGACAGATTGTTTGAACGTGGTATATAGGATTAAATGTTTTATCCAGGAAAGACGGCAGTTTATAACAATTCAGTAACACAATTGAAAGAGAAATCAGGTTATTTTTAATAAAATGTTAAGAAATGTAATTTTTTAGATTATAGTACAGGGCTTAGCTTTTCATTATGTTGACATGTTTCAACAATGACGTTAGGAATGAAAACTCTTTGTTGATTAAGTTATGGAATAATAAGATCATCTAAAACTCGTTAGATAAACAGCTTAATGTAAACAAAATGTAAACAAACATGTAGACAAACACGTTGTGTTAGTATTATTTTGGACTGAGAAGGCCCTATAGTGGCTGAACATATTTTCCATAGAAATGATTTTGATTTTACTTTGAATTAATTTTGGCCTTTTATTTCGGATTATTAATATACTAGCTATATACTGTTTTTACCTCATTATGAAACGACTTAATTAATGACCACCAATTTAAGATTCGATATGAATCATTCACTTTGGCATTGTTAAATGTCAGAATGTTGATGTGATATTCTGTAAATGTTTGCTTTGTTGTTTTGTCTAGGCTGATGGAAGATAGGTAAGTTAATAATATTAACCTACGTAGCGTAATGTGTAAAGAATCTTTTCCAATAATTGCAATATAAACGACTCAGTTTGCTATAGAAGAAGAATCATGTGTATTACTAGAACTGTCCCGCGTCTAGCGTCAATATACTATCAAGATTCCAAAGTACTATTTATCATCAGTTATTCTCTTCTTCCGGTGATAGTGACACCATATTTTGACCTGATTTTTGTGAAGTCACAATTCCCTGAAGGTCGTATATTACTTTTTGCTTTCTCGAGTCTTCCTTTTTCAAGTAATTGGATACGTGTTATGTAAACCATTCTCTATCCTATATATGTACTGTTATCATTACGATGAAGTTAAATAATATTTCTTAAATAAAGAAATATTGTTGTAGGCAATTTACAACAACATTGTACATATATGATTTTATACAAATGTATAAATGTTATTTCTTTTCAATTGGTAAAATATAACATTTGTAGGATAATTTAATGTGGATTATTAAAGTGCGTAGTTAATGCTTCAACTGCCATGGTAATTCTGATGTTTCTGATTGACAGGGAGACGCCAACACAGCTGTAAATATCACCATTTATATATTATTATTTTGGCTGAATGTCTGTAAGGCAAATCATTTAAAACATATCTACTTTATTTTTCTTTTTGTATTCGAGTTCATTTAGTTGCGTCCATCAACATATCTAAGATTTTCGTGTAAGATATATACAATACAGTTATTTCTAAAAGTAGATAACTTTTCCTAATAAAGACAAGGATATTCAGATTTGTTTACAACTTGAAGAAGAAATAATAAAGAAGAACAAAATTCGAGCATTGCAATACAATATTAATTTCAATATAAGATTGAAATGCTATTAGGTTTTCATGGTATTTTTTTATGTCCAGTTTGTAAAATCTATATAGATTTATATATTGACACTTTCTTTCAGACGTGATCAAATTAAAGCCTGGGAGTCGAGGTAACCTGTTCATACAACAAAACGCATGATTTTAGGGGTCAATTTCTGGACCTCTGACTCTGACGTACTTGTCTGACGCTCAACAGACCGAGCTTTAGAAAAGATAATTAAATTTGTGGTTTATATCTCCATGGTTACACTTCCATAAACGCCTTATGTGCTTACTATGATAAATCTATTATGAATTTATATATAACTATAACTGTAATACGCTACAACTATGATGTTTAAAATATTCATTTTTTTCAAAATCAATTATTATTGTGAAAATGTTTCAAATTTTCAAGCATTACCAAAAATATATTCGTGCGAAGAGAAATAAAGTAAATTTTATTACATTTTTAAAAAGTTATTCATAACAGGTATACTTTTTTCGAAACTAAAAGCTTGGTTTTTCCATTTCAGTTTTGAGAAATTTGAAAACATCGACAAAAGGTTTGTATATATATTATATCATTTACTTGTCTGATATCTTCTATGGCTTTCAATACTGCTAAATTTGGCAAATATTGATAATGTAGTTTTTTAACCTCAATGAATCGTGTTTTGTAAGCCACTTAATGTGTAAATAAATCTGAAACCCGTAACTCTTCAAAAATTACGAAACAATTTGTTACATGAAATTATATTTATTAATTTTTCCAGAGAAAGGGAAGCTCTACTGCAAGAGTATGTATCAATTTTCATTAATTTTTTTATGGTTGGTTGGCTGATTAGACCGTACGTCATTTTAGATCTAAGATAAATTAGGGACGACTTTATATGTAATGTAATGTGTTGTTAATGTTTTGGAAGTTGTGGTATATTCGTGTTGTGCCTTGATATTGATCTCTTTTTGTAGGGCTACGCCGTAAGACACCTAAATGCAAGCAAAAAATAAAATTAAGAATAAGATAAAAGGTTAAGTTCTGAATTTAGTCGTCTTTTGTAAGGGGAATGCAGATATTATTTAAACGCTCTACCTATCTATATGTAAAACATAAACGTAAATTATTAAATAATTCATCAAGACGATAAGCAGAAGGCTCCGCATTCGGCATTTGATCGCTCATTTTTTGTAGCGTAATTTTTATTTTTGGATTTTTTCTGTAAAGGAAAAGTGAGTTTTCCAAAATTGATAACATGTGCTCTTGAGAGTTGTGTTCTGTCATATTATAATTACTCTGGTTTCTTGGATTTTAACAGAGATCTTTTAACAACTTTCACTTTAAAACCTGTTTTTGTAGAAAATAGAATTTTATGAAATACAAAACAACATATAAACAGACAACGGCGTCAGTAAATGTGACATGTGTGGTGTCAACATAGAGCTGTATACTTGTCAAAAATAAACAAAGAAATCTTATACTTTCTATGTCGGAGGGTATCAACTAAAATTACTAACGATTTGTTTTAATGCGTGACGTTGGCTTATCTTATGATTAACCAATTCATTGTTAGGCATTTTGACAACATGCTCAAGGATCTAATTACAGGTTTAGGAATTGATTATTTTCGCAATTTGATTTCATTGAAAACGAAACAAATTCGTTTTAGCGGTTTTAACTTTAAGGGTATATATGAGTTAACAATTTCGAAAATTTTCGAGAATCATAGTAATGAACTGCGAAAATGCGAAAATATCCCGCGAAAACAAACAAAAAGGTGTCACAGTGATCTTCACCGTAACAAGATAAAATCGTAAATGTAAATGTTGGATTCTGTAATGGATTTTTTTATTTTAATTTTGTAGACTTGAGGAACACTTACCAGAGAGGTAAGTTGACAGCTTAAAATATTTGTATACCAAAAACTAATTTACAATTTCATTGTATCTAGAGTTGTCTTTATAGACAGGTTTTACATTTTTCCTAGAATGGTTTTCATAGACAGGTTTTTTATTGTTCTTGGAGTAGTTTTTATAGACAGGTTTTACATTTTTCCTAGAATGGTTTTCATAGACAGGTTTTACATTGTTCTTGGAGTGGTTTTTATAGACAGGCTTTACATTGTTCCTAGCATGTTTTTTGACAGGTTTTACATTGTTCTTGGAGTGGTTTTTATAGAGGTTTTTATAGACAGGTTTTACATTGTTCCTAGCATGTTTTTGACAGGTTTTACTACCTTACGTTTAAGGTTAGTTTACAATAGAACTAAATTGACATTCTATTCCAAAGCCAATAACAGGTCACTGAACTTTAATTTCTCGGTTATTTTTCATATTATCACATTTCATTGTATAAGTATCGATCTGTTTATTTATTTTACAGATTGTCTGACTTGGAAGTATGGCTGCTGAAGTAAGTATGTTAAATATTATTTTACATATTTTTCTGATAAGGTATAGTATAATTATGTAGTTTGGACGAAGTCAACTTCGCTAGCCTAGGTTATTCAGAACGATACCCCTGAAACCCTGGCGGATATCACGTTGAAACTGAAGTGTCTGCTTTCAAATTCTGATTGAATGCGACTGGGTTCAGTCGACCAATGAACAAAAAAAAAAGACTTAACTGAACTGAAGTGATTGCAGTGACCATTGAAGCATGTCATAACCGACAATTACCGAGGCGTTATTAGGTCTACACATTTCCACGTTGATGCAGTATTCAATCCACTTGTTTCAAAGTAGGTTTACTAAAAGGTATTCAGTTGGTAATTATGTTTATCCACTATTTAAACCTGATCTGTAGGTATGTGCGAGAATTTGTTAACAATCAATCTCAGCCGTTTTATAATTAAATTAGTCGGTCAAATCAAGTATCACGAATTATAATTTTATATTTATAATAAATGAGATAATACAAAGAACATGTAGCATTATTGAGTAAGCCTATGTTGTATGTATGTACGTACATTTGTATATCTTTATAAATGTAGGTGCATTTTAGATGTTTGTAAAATTCAATACAACCAGAAACATATGTGCATATTGTACAGTACATGTGTCTGGTGCTAGCACGTAGTTTCCGCCGCCGACTTTCATTCTCTGCAAACACGTTTTATATGTTTCTTGATTACAATATAAATTGTAAAGTAACGCAAAGTATATTTTATAAACGAGTAATTAATTAATTAAGTGAAATCATGTATATTTTGTGTTTATAATATGTCTTAATGATTTTAAAAGCCATGTTTACTACGTATATGTCGGCTATACTGGATTGCGCAAAGTTTTTTAATTAGACATATAAAACATGTATCAAATGACTGTATATTCATATGTTACACTTCTATTGGTTATATTTTTGCGGTTATTTTCCAATAGGCTGAAAGAATTGTATTATGACGTCATATATACAAAACGGTTTCGCGGGGAATTTTAAAAGCGGCACAGTCATTGGTCAAACTAAATTATTAAATAAGATATCACTGCGCAACAAGTCAATTTGTTTCATTGTAAAAGTAAGTAAAATTACGGAATTCTATACCTAATTAATACCTGAATGAGGAAAAATGTACCGGGATTTCATTTCATTTCAGAAATATCTTAATAACAATACCAAAATATAAAAATACAAAATATTGTTAAAAGAATAAGAAAACATGCGCAGTGTCTATATCAGTTTTCTTCATAAATAAATTTAAAAAAAAGTTATTAACAATACAGTACTGTTGAATCGGTAAACAATTTGTTTTCCCGCTTTAGTTTTGTATAGAAACTTTGTGACTTTATAATTTCGAGAGTTCTAACATATCAATAATCAGTTTGTAATTGTATTCGAATTCATTTGTACAATTACTTCTGACCGCGACATGTGGAAAATTGTGTCGCACGAGAAAACATGTTGATTGTTATTGTAATTATTTACACCTTGATTGAATAGAACATGTTCTTAATTGAGATACGACATTTCCTTTTACAGATGGCGGAAAAATGGGTATGTATATTACTATTAAACAAGAAACATAACTGATTGTTTTCATGTGATTGCTTATATATCTTGATTGACAAAACCGCAATTTGTAACGTCGAAGTCAAATCTTGCGGTTCTATGTCAAACGAAATGGCTCCAACTAGCGACTCGTTAGTTAGCTTTCCTCTTGTTCTTAGTTTTGTATATCTTGTAATTTTTGTGTTTTCATTGTTTCAGAGAGTTCCTTTACGACATATGTTGCTCGTGAGTAAAATCATTTAGTGTTTCCACACATTAACGAAATACTAGGTATGCTAATGTGTTAATAAGTGAATTATTATATTTATTACGTTTCGGTCTAGCAGTCACCTAAGGTTTTGGTAGTTGAAGTTTTTATCGCTATTTCCCAGAAAGTACCAAAGGGGTCTGTCTGTATATCAGTTTGTTATTGTGATTAATCAAAAAGTACTTAAGAGATCTCTCTGAAATTTTACAAGTACATTTGTTAGATACATAGTTTGTATCTGCTAATTGCATTTTGTCAGTGATCAGCAATCACCAATACAAATATGCAGCCTTCTTTTTACACTTTCTAAGGAAGCGCTGAATAGGTCTGCCTTAGATTTGATTGATAGGACTCGCTTGATCCTTAGTTCTGTAAATCCATTTTGGAAACATCGTGGACACTGGTTATATTGATTTGACTAAAAACTGTGTAACTGCTGTGCAGACTTTTTGTTAAGTTTACCTGGTGTATAAACTGTTTCTAAAGGAGAAGGAAAGACAGGAAATACAGAGAGAAACTTCCACTGACAAATAATAATTCTTCCCAGACCGTTTAGCACTTCAAATATTACATGTGATTGCATGGATACAATAATAATAATAATATCATCAGTGTTGATTCTTGTCATTGATAGTGTATACGTGTAATTCTGGCAACCTGGAACCAATTATAATACAAAATGTATAATAATGATTTAAACTACCAACAATAAAGGATTATTTTATATTTCATTTCAATAAACATTAACAATATATCAATGTAAAATACCTTTGAAATTATACTATTGTTTTTTTACCTCTTCGCAGATACAGAGACGCTTTGAATATATCTGACAAGTGAGTTATTGATTATTTTATTGTGTGATTTTTCACCTTTTAATAAGCATGATCCTTGTGATAAAATAAGTAGTAGGGCTCTACATGTAACTTAATATCTATTCAGAAATAATAATAGTTATTCTGAGGGTGCTTATGTTAGTGCAATTAAGTTTTAGCGTAGAACTTATCTATAGCAGGTAGAAGATTGTAACGCACTCAATCTAAGTACTGTATTTTTGTTTAATTGAGCGGAAAGAAATTTCGCGACAATCTCTAAGATACGTATTCGCGGGAAGCTTTAAGTTTTAACAGTAATTAACTATAGCGGTTACCTTGCTTATTAATTCCATCTTATTTGCAGGTATTTAAATTCACTGAAATGACCTTGACCGCTAATATTTCTCTTAATCTAATTCCCAGTTGATAAAACCAACTATATAGCACTATCATTAAAAAGAGAAATTGAAAAGTAAACTTGTTTATTTTGTAGAATCCAGGACGTTTCCGGTATTGATTCGTAAGTCAGCTTCTAATTATGTATACAATGTTCTTATCTACTTATATCGATACATCTTGTCTAATTTAATATCGGTACATTTTTTTCCGATTAATATTTATATATTTTGTCAGATTAATATCAATACAATACAGTTTGTCAGATTAATATCAATACAGTTTGTCTAATTAATATTTATATATTTTGTCTGATCAATATCAATACATTTGCTATGATTTATGAAGGTTTTAAATTTTAGCATCAAAATTTGAGATTGTTTTTATATATATCTTTAGAACAGCAAACATTGTGGACATCTTTATAAGAATACTCCTTTTTATGTTTATGATCACTTTATTTCATTCTTGTGATTGTAACTTTATAGTCAATTGTTTTCTTATTTCAGAATCGACGAAGCGACACTCAATCGACTCAAAAGGTAACACACAATCTAATATTTATTTCTACCATAATAGTTTATGTAATAATAGAAAATTTGAAATTGATATAGAAATTATTTGAACACATTCACGCATCTTGATTACAGGGTTTAAAGTGGTTAATATGATTTAAGTGAATGGTTTATAATTATATCTTTCAACAGTATCAAGGAGCAATTGACAATGAAGCCGATATATCCATGTTGGTAAGTAAGATATCTTTATCTTTTCGTGTTGTATCTAACGTCATGTTTGAATAATTCAGTTTTGCTTGTGACGAGCATTTTCATTGGCTTAAAAAATTACTTTATCAGCCCATAAAGGAAAAATGGCGTCACCGTTTGTAACGTTGCTTCTGATTGGCTGAGATGACGGCGTAATGATATCATAGACTAAAGAGTCCCAAAATGAATTTTGAATTTTGAAGAGGTTATCTTTAGTAAAATGAATTGTAAGGATTAATTTGAATATTTTTTTTTATGTTATAGAGATATAACACAAAAAACATCATAAACCGCATCATGGTTCATTTAGAGTACACTCTAATGTTTGTGTTATATCTCCACAACATAACAAATCTATTCAAGTTAATCCTTAAATATAGTTAAGTATTTTGTTATAATACTAAGAGTTGCAAATGATACCAGAAGCAAATAAATCTAGGTAAGAGAAATATAAAGTAAATAGAGAAACAATTAGATATTTGTTGAACGGAGACCAAACCTGAATACTAGCCTAGACTGTACCCTACTTTACACATAACTCTCTTTTGGGACATTGAATGTATAACGTTCCGCTACATTCCTGTGATGATCAAGACAATCAACAAACATGGAATAAAAACAGGTAGGTACATGTTGTATACACTTTTGTTTATATTACTGTTTATCGGATATATTTCGTGGGTAAATTAGGAAAATACGCGCGAGGTTTTCGAAGGGGTGGAATTCGACTTTTTCATAGGAAAAGTGCTGTTAAATAGATCACGTAATTCGATAAACCAAACAAAATTGATTCCATGAGTTGTTAAGTATATGGTATAACATGTCCCGCCTACTCCGTCATCCGGTATGTCGTGTCCAGCCTCTAATGATTTAACTAAGACCGAAATGTAACATAAAACTTACTGTTTTTCAGGCAGGCTTTATCCATGTAAGTACAATCACTATATACAATAGCGTTACTGAAGTATTCGCCTCCTGCAATTATAATATACAGTAAACTTTTAATATATGATACCATATAAATAACAGCGATCACAGCTGTTTAGTTTTTCAGTGATACAAAAATGTTTCATGTATAAAATGATAAGGATTCTATCGTTTATTTAACTCATCACATTTAAACGATTTATGAAATACTATATCCATTATAAAAACGCATAAACACACAGTTTTATTTATCAAAATTCTTATTTAATATTTACTTCAATTTATATATATTTTGGTTACAGAAGCAACAGTCTTGCAAATCGATGTTCTTGGTGAGTTTGTCTATCTCTTAGATAATGTGTTATACACAAGCTAACAGCCGCTGCTACATTTACTGAATACATAATGACAACATTATACAAGGTGCGTGATATGTAGTTAAAGTTCTATATATAGAAAATCAATATGTTTGGTATCATTGTAATGGATGTAGGAAATATAAACAGATGTTCTTTGACTGGATTAATTAATCGAAATTATTATCAAATTGATTTTTGCCATTTACTCAAATATCTTGTGTTGATTTTTTTTAAAACAACAATTAAATATGTAATATTAATATATAGACTAATACTTCTATCGGTTTATGTTTTCTTTTGATTTTGTCAATTTTAGCGTGGATAGATGCAAGCAAAACAATACCATGTAAGTGTTTCTTATATAATTATATAATGTCTTAATTATCAGATTGGACAAACAATTTGCCAAATGGTCGAGCCGAATTTGCTCTTTATTAAGACAAAAAAGTAACAAATATAATAGTATGTTTAGGATGGTCACAAACATGATACACATGTTAACAAATATGTTCATACGTAAATGGCGTATATAAGTGTATGGTTTGTCTTGATTTTACCCATAACATATCTTTGTGAGCATCACTATTGGGATATGAATCTTGAGACGTCGCTGCATGCAAAATAAAATGCATTTACGTTGTCTAATGATATTGAGATTTTAATATCATATATTGATTTTTGTTCAATCTAAATAATGTATTCATTGATTGGCGTAAAGGAAAATCAAATAAAAGCCATGACAAAAAAAAATAGATTATAAAATGATCAAAGTGAAATACAGCAATGATAATTTCAAGTCATATACTGATAACGTGGAATCATATATTGAAGTAAAATGAAATTATATCAAAATAAACCAAAATATTATGTTACTATTAAATCAAATTCAAGCATATATGGCAGCTAAGGGTTCCATAGGTCTTTGATGATTCCGTCATTTCTTGAATTTTACTTTTACTCGTAAGCTGTAATTAAGTTACCATGAAGATGGTTTATTAATTATTTTTGGGATGATCTTTATATAATTTGTTTTATTTCATTTAGATCCGAAGAGGACCTTTTATCTGTACTAGACAAGTGAGTATAACTTTCATATCCCCACGTAGTCACCAAGGCCTAAATATTCTCAAAAGGTAGATAGAGTAGGGCCTAACATATACGACGTGTTATATAAACGCATACAGAAATACAGAATGTATACTCGTGTAATCGCGATTGTCGTAAATATATTACCTTACCTAAATCAAATGAATAGAAAGATCTTGCACAAAATGAAACTTTAGGATACCGCACGAGACAATTGTATCATATTTAAACAATAAGCTATTTTAAATAACCTATGGTTATTATAGATACCATAGCGTTGCAGAGCTTTTTCATAATGTGGACCAGAGCATTATGAAAACATAATGTATTACCATATTGTGGGGCCTCTTCTACAACGTTGTTTAGGTTAGACTAAGCTCTAGGATCATGAAACAATCTGAGACTTTAGTTTAGACTTAGCCAATCAGAAAATTAATACCTTTTGTAATGTCATCTTTGATTGGTTAAACTTAAGACAGTTTTGGACTTAGGATTGAAGATTGTTTAATGATCCCAGGAAAACAATTTCTGAACACGATATATTCCACAAGATGTAGCAGTCATTTTGACGATGATCAGTTGACCATTACACGACAACATGAAAAATTTGTAATGACCGTGTTTTTGGTGTCATTTATACATACATATAATTTACGTTGGCTTGGGTAGTTTATAAAGTAGACATTACAAGTCAATATATATATTTATCACGCCTTGTTTTATGTTTCATAATGATGACAAATGTTTCAAATTAATTTCATTTTCTTTCAGTGAGGGCCTCGATTCTGTTTCAGAAATGTAAGTATTTTCATACCTAGATATCCCTTATATTGTCAGCCGAGATTGTTTGGTAGAGATTGTAATGTTGCTTGGCAGCTAATTGTCAAATCATTTTACCATATTTGAAAGGATTTTTTTTTTAAATGAATGACAAATTGAAATAAGAATAAATTTTGTGAAAATACTATATTTTTTTATGCACTGTTTGTTTTGTAGATGTCGTGAAATCCAAGAGTTTCGTAGACAGTGAGTAAATTTACCATATCTATAAAAAGAAATAACTGTAGTGTAAGGATATTACAGAATACTACAGTGGTACTTCACTGCTATGTTCAACGTTCAAACAACACTTTCAACAGCATGATAGGCATACGAGTATCAATGAAAGTATGGGGCAAAGAGGTAATTCTACCAGTGTGGACAAATTAATGTCGAATTTTTTGGGCGACTGCCTCTTTGTCGAGAAAGAACAAAGAGAACAAATAAAATTACAGTATATGTTCTATATGTGTTCATAGTTATTTTTTTGTGAACATTTGTAACCGTCCTTAATTTGTTCTTCTTTGTCCCATATTTACTACTCTAAGTTTTTGCATCCTACAAATATATGTTTCTAAGGATCAGTGTTATCTGGAACACAACCGTTCATATTACTTCTTTGACACATATCAATGTAACTTTGTTCTGTTTCAGATCTTATTGATCTGTCTGAATTAACCCATCTAGCTACTGTATAATTGCTAAGATCCGTGGAGGTCTTCATTTCGCTAGTTTGGCGAATTCACCCAAATTTGCTGAAATGGATACCTCGCGAATTTTTCCCCAAAAAGGCATAAGTTTTACATACAGTACATATATCACATATTAAACCCCACTTATAAAATTTATATAGCTAACCGCGAAATTTCCGATATGTGTTATACATGGATATTAATGCTATCAATGTAATAATAATACCACAGTGCCATAATCAATAATGATAATAGAATGAAATGCATAATACTTTTATATGTCTTGCTGTATTTATTCACAGGTGTGAAGAATATGGGTATGTAGACAGCGTAACGTAATAATGAAAAATACCGAATTCTTCCTAAATAGAAGTTTCTTTAACTGCTTTCGATATTTGTTTACTTAACCCACAGAATGTATTGATTAATTGTGATATTGAACCTCATGTTTCTATATTTAGAGACTTATTCCATCGTCAATGTAGCTCTACCTGAATTAATTTATTCAAATATCTGTGTAAATGAGTTAAACTTGATAATACTTGATATAATACATTGCAAGATAATCCAAAAGACATTTTTATAGTCATAAATCTGTAGGGCATTCTGCTTAATATCACTCGTTTACCAGAAGGTCTCTTTAGGTTGTGTAATGCATTTGTATATTTACAGGTGGTCCAAGCTCCTAGTCAGTCTACACGCTAACATGTAAGTATACCATAGGATGAGGTTGGCTAGTCTCATAGCATGAAGGTTTAAGGAAAGCTTAATGTTTGAGGTATCGTCTTTTTCTGCGCTAACGATAATGATATTGTTATGACCTAGAATAACAGAAATGAGAAACCAGCAGCTAAATTCAAAACACAATTTAATTATATATACAATATTATACAGAGGTGGTTTACAATATCTAAAGTAATTGGTGGTGGTACAAGAGTAATACGATGATTTAAAGTGTTACTTATCTGTATGCGAATGTCCTGGTATAACCCTTGATCCTTCCAGGTTTCAAATTAACAATAATCACAAATCCACAAGGAAAATGAATGTCCACAGATGATTTGTAAAGTTCCAGGCAATATGAATAAATCCACACAAAGTGTTGTAATAATCCACAGATAAAGTCACAATAGTTCTCCCAATATAATCTTATATGGCGCTGTGCAATTCTTGATATGTCGAATTACAGGTCTCATTACAGTTCTGATTAGCCTTGGGTAGCTGGAGTATATATAGCTAAACCCTAATTCAAGAATATTTGAGAACTTTCTACTTCTAGAAATATCTAACTAAAAACAGTAAACAAATAAACACACAGATCTTTCCGGGAATAGATCAATCTAGATCCCTACTTATAATCAACATGTTTACAAACAAGTATGTTTATACATGATATTATTCTAGAAAGTTCTATAGCCTAAATTACTGATATGAACTTTATAGGATGTATCAATACTAAAGCTAAATGAGAGATCTCCCTTATCTAATAACTACATGTATTTAGTGTCTTACATAACAATATGTACCTTGTTGGCAATCGATTATTTATAACGTGAATAGTCATATCATTTGGAGATGATACACATGATGTTAACATATACAAATAAAAAGGAATCCCTGTGAAATCCACAGTACCAACAAGATAGTGTAAACGTGACATAACGTCATTAAATGTTCACTTTTTTTCAATATCAAAGGAGATGATACTGTATACACGCTTCAAGATACAGCTAAGAAAATGTTGTAGTAATGTAATAATTTCCTATTTAATTTCCTTTGATAAGTCCACAGCAAATGCATGTTAAATTAACTTTTCCGTTTTCGTAATTGAGAAAAACACTTATATATATGCAGGAACAAATTTTTAACAAATGGTAAAATTATGGTACATTAGTTCTTTTATTAACTTAAATCGGGCAGTTTCTGCTAATAATATCCTCATTTCAAATTATATATCATTAAATTAAAGATACTTCATTATTGTAAGCATTAACTAGTTTAAGATTATTTATCTGTGTTTAAACTTTACCAAAGTATTACACCAACACACGTATGTATCAAATGCTAGTTATTCTGGTTATTTTAATAGTAAGTTCGACAGTGTTTGGTATCAATGCATCGATAATTCTTCGGTTTTTAAGATATACATGTATATTGATGAAAATGGATTTGTTCTTTATGTGGATTATTTTGAATGTTTTTTCTTCAGGAAAACGAAAATCAACCTATTGATAGTAAGGTAGGTGTCATTGAAATGTTTTTAAATTTAAAGATCAAAATATTGAAAGAAAAGCATGTTATAATAAACAATAGAAAACGAAATAAAAGTTTTTCTTGATTGGAACACACACCCATTTACCCCATCAATTACAGCCATACCTGTCTATAAAGACCACAAACGGGACCAGGGAACAAGGGCCTCTACATGTACAAATGTGCTATAGACTCCCACTTGAGACCAACAGGTGTTTGCTGGTTCCGTTGTGTGGAACCGCGGTGGGCGAGTGGTTAAGATGTCTCGAGATATTAACACAAGCCCCCCACCTCTGGGTCGCGAGTTCTCATGTGCGACAGTTGCCAGGTACTGACAGCTGGTCGGTGCTTTTCTCCGGGTATTCCGACTTACATCCACCAATAAACCTAGCAAGTCCTTACATGACCTTGGCTGTTAATAGGACGTTGAACTAATAAAACACAACCTGGTTCCGTTGTATATAGATACATATATGGCCTAAGTGTCCAGGTTACTACAAACCAGCTTATTTCAAACTGCGATTACATTTTGTTTTATTTGAGTATACAGAAATCGTGAACATTAATCGTCACAATGTCTTGGCTCTAAAAGCCTTAATACCGAATAGCCGCAACAATAGTTAGGCATGAAAATGCGTTATAACGTCATCGCAAAAATACGACATGCGATATCAGACGGGATGCTAAAGATTTTATCTTTTAAATTCACAGGTTGAAGGAAGGAGCTACATATTTTGATACCATGTAAGTACTAAAATATTAGTTTTTGCTATATGTAACAAAAAACAAGCAAAGAATCTACAATTTCATTATACCCCGTCCTCGCAAAGACGTTAGGGCGAGTAAGGTGGTTGGGGGAGGTACTTGAAAGTGTCTGTACATCAGTCCGTCCGATTATCTCCCTGTAGAATTCTGTCCGGAAAATTCCTTTAATACTGTGGATATTTCATTGAAACCTGGCAGCAATATTAGTTACCAATGCAAGCATATTTTCTTTAACCGAGATGTTGTTTTTAGACAGGTTTTGTAAAATGGCTACCAAAAAAGGCTCTAGATCAATTTTATTCAATCTTCTATAGAAGTCTATAATTGGACATATGTTCTAGCTACATTCTGAGGCTGAATGCCAATTAGTCACGGAGAATAGAATAGTTAAATAGTTCCATAGGATATTATCATATTGTTTAAATGTTCCTTAATTTTATCTAACTCTCTTTACACTGTAGTACTGTATATTTAAAAATAAATGATTTCATTTTTTTCTATTTGTACACGGATAGTAATAACTTATTTCTCATACTTTATTCTATTTTAGGGAATTCCAGTCGTTGGTTTATCGCCTGAACACGTAAGTGTTGCTTTACGTTCAGTATAATCATATAAAGTGATTCAAACGCTGCATATGGTATTAAAATGATAGGTTGATAGGTTAGAAACATATACGTGTGTTTCATATGATCGATGAAATCGTCAATACAATACTTTTTTGTACTTAAAATCAACATGTAGTTACCAAGGAACCCATAAATATGTACATATAAAGCTAACACTATCGTGATATAGCCATATACATGCTTGAATTTTGAAGGCAAACTTTCATTTTGTTTTATAATATATACAATACGGTTCCGTATAAGCAGGTATAGAAATATAGAAACATAAAGGACTTAAGATGTTCACAGGCCAATAAAAATAGTAAGATTATATAACAGAATACGCCTGATATCTAATGAAATACGGATGTAACACATGTAAAAACTTCTCAAACCGTTCCATAAAAGCTTACAAGATCCTATATATATATATATTATAATTTTCATTGTACAATCTTTATTCCAAAGGGATAAGGCTGATTTGGAAGATGCCCGTGAGCCTGTCACGTAAGTACGTGAAAGTGAATAAGTGACTTTCATAAGGAAATGAATAAATACAATTTTATATCGTGCTCCTAAACACAACACGGCATATGTTGTTTATCTACTAAAGGTCGTCATTATGATATTCAGAAATGACATTTTTATGTCAGATATGAACATATATAATGCACTTGAATGCAATGAAATACAATCCAGACAGACGATAGGTGATTAGGTATTTAACGATGAAGCTCCACTCAGTATATCACAACTTTCTATTTCCTTTGTTCAAGTACTGTTCTTTGTGAAGAGGATATATAGCTTCGTGAAATTGTATCGTTCACTAATAAAATAGGAAATTGGCGATATTTCTGATGATAATATAATTCAACTGTGAACATACCGAGGATCCGATATTCTGATCGACACAAAAAGGTTAGACGAAGATGTTTTGACATATTTTTGAAGAAAATCCTAATAATATTGCAAGATGATCTCCATGGTGTCGATACCTTAGCACCTTTATAGGGTATAACGTATAGCCGGATATTTACGCAACTTAAAGTAAAGACGTGAACTTTTCCTTTTATGTGGTTTTAAGTTTTCGCGTTCTGATTTACATGGTATATATGAGTTAATTTGTTTTGCTATCGTAACAATGTTCTGCGAAGTCATGATAGGATCATCCTCGCGAATATAACCGTCTATACCGTACGATAGGTACTACTCATTAATATCTGTTTTTTCCCCATCTCACTCGAACTTAGTACGCCACGGTGGCCACAACGATTGATTGTATGTAAATACGATTTATTAGATGTAACATTAATAATGTAAATATGTTTATCTCTCATTTCATTTCATTTTTTTTATTTGAATACTAATCTAAAATAGGATTGAACAATGAACAATGCCTCCTGTTGCTCTCTCACGCAGCCTTATTTTATAATATCACTATACATTGTACTTTCATTTTCTTTTATAATATAGGACGAAAACTTTGAATCCAAACGAAGCATGTTCATATGTTTATCCTGGAAATGCTGATGTGGTGGTGGACTTTCCTGTCGGAATCGTGGAGTCGAAGGGAGACATACAAATCAAGGTAAAAACAATCTTCAGGAAAACCAGCAACCATGGTTTTAAAACATAAAATATATACACGCTATTCCATACATTTATATATATTTACATATGTCCCGATATAGTCAACGGGAGGGGAGTTGCGTTCAAATTAGCGTAAACGCAATGACGTATGAATACAAACTCAGTGCAGGTTCGGACTACTTCTAGTTCACGCTTCGATAAGATTTTGCGTCATAAGTTGACGGATTTTGAAATAACAATAGAGTTTTTATAAGATTCAATATGTATTTGACATCAAAACAATATATGTGTTCAAGCATTGTAACGGTAATAAACTACAAAATGAATCGCTGGTCAGGTCTTCAACCGGGGGCTTTCCTCAGTAATGTTCGGGGAATCCCATAGTTACGTCAGTTGTACATGTGTGTACGGTAACTTATCTCAACTAAATATACAGAACATCTGATTGTCGGTGAACAATTCTGGGAGCGTCTAAGCGAACGATAGGTTAACAGATCATATACAGGTTTCCAGAAAAAACCCATTACAGGTAGCCTATCCGAAACAGTATCATCAGCTTAAATGGGGGCGTCTTGGCATTCAAAATAGGCCTACACACACGCAAACACTTGTCTATCCCCCGTACAATAAAAAAAATCATGGCTATGAAGAATTTAGTCTAAATAGCGTTCTAAGACCGATACATACATGACAAACATTCAGCAGCTCAACGGTCATACCATCAATAGGCTATATCACAGTCACTTTCCTCGGTTGAAAATCAAATATTGCGGCTCGCTCCACTTCGTACCGCATCACTACCCTGACAACGATACATACCGGTAGTCGTTCCGCCTTGGTTATATCATTTTTTATTCGAAATGGACATTATTGATATATTATCAAATTGAAAAAAAAATATTTTGAAAATAATTGAAAAGTGTCATTGTTATATTTCAAACCAAACTGCAGCTATAACATTCAACAATCGGAACTATATCTTTTGTCATCCTGACTACCCAACTTAGCAACCATCACCGTTTCCAATTTTTAAGTAAAAGTAGATTTATTTATGTAAATATATATATTGAACAGTGTTTTGATTGCGTTAAAGGTGGTATGAACGCAATGGGATACAGACATATTCTACATGTAGCGCGTCTCATATTACAGAGTTATCTACCTAACCTGTGTGTGAAGGATTATTACATAAATATTTTGTTTGCGGAAATCGCATTGTTTATTTAGCTTTGAAAAATAAGACGTTTTGCTTTCAATATCATGACGCCACAATTCTTACAAGTAGTATGCAAATACAAATACACAATTTAAATGTAGGAATATGTGACTTCAAGTATGATACGAAGTAGTAAGCTTTCATCGTACATTTATTTTAACAGCTTGAACCAGTGGTTGAGAGTACGCCATTGACAGAAGTCGTTGGTTACTCCGATACACTTTGTATCCAACATGACGAGGCCTTTCTGAAACCGGTACAAATGAAACTTCCTCTATCAAAGACAGGAGGCATAGATCTGACAGAATGCGAGTTTTTTTGTGTCCATTTTGGAGAAGATGACATCACGATTAACGAAAATGTGAAGGTAGACATTCTGCCCGGAAACATTTGCAGCTTTGAAACGTCATCCTTCAGCGGGTTTGTAGCATCTTAGTCCTACATTTAGCTTCTTACATATTGTCGAGTTTTAACAATGTGTTCTTTGTTGTTTTTGTGTACCTGTATATTTCCAGGCGTAGATTAAATCATTATAGTCCGGGGGCTAGCTGATGGAACAAGGTAGAAAACTATTGGCTCGCCGTCACAACTGACAAAGGTTTCCTATACTCAAATATAAGTTAATTTATTACGTTCCACTTCCATGGAAATGATGATAAAAAACACATATGTATATCCATCGCCAAACCATTAAAAAGAAGAAAAAAACCAAATGTGAATGTTTTTGTTATTAGATTTCAGTTGAGCGAAAGAAGGAGCCCATTAGACAGACTCGTAAAAATATTTAACTACTCTTGTTTTCTTAATCTCTACCGTTGGGCCAAATCTTGACCAATTTTTCAATAGAAAATATCTGATTTCCCCGATTGCAGAGTCCCTCCTCAATGATGGCTAACATCTTGATTTATCAACAAATAGAGAAGAAATGATGCTGTGTCTGAAGCGGCAAAATAATGCAATTTACATGTATATTCTTGTAGTGTATTTGTTTTGTATAATAATTATTATTAATAATTATAAATAATCATTTTAACATATTCAGTATATCTTATTTCTGATCTTTTTATGTACCTAGACTTTATGAATGTGGTTTTCGAAATGATTTCATGAATATATAGAAATTTTCTTCGAAATTAAATAGACATTAATTGCATTTGCTTGAAGATATGATACTCTATTTTGAAACTCTATATAAACGCTTTCGCTAATTCTTTTTCATTATTGTATATACAAAAATATCTTTATTATTATATAATTATATAGCAACGCTGTATACATCAGAAGAAAACTGAAAACCATGTACAAGGATACTTTGGAGGCATTTGGGAACGAAATTCGAAAGCTTCATGGAGCAACCACTCATAATATTCTTCTATTTATCGGCGATCGATTTACAGAAGACACCTGGAAACTCCACGCAGAAGTTGTGCAACAATCTGAAATAAAGAACATCATCAAAAGGAGAAAGAAGATGGGCCTGCGGGAACTGTCAGAATGCCAATCGCCGAGTATCAATATTCTCAATATAAGACGAATCAGGATCACTCTTGGATCAAATGGTCCTCTGATCTGGAGTCAGGCGAGTTTAAAAGGCCGAGTCTTTATTAATGTGGTACCTGGTGGCAATGACAACTTCGCCCCATTTCCGGTCAGAAGAATCAATAAAATGGACATGGCGACGATATTCTTCAAAGCAAACTTGACTGATGAAAAACTTCATACGGCTTACTTTGACCCCAGGCAAATGAGCAGGGATAAACAACGTCCAAGAAATGACACTTCTGCAATGTCTGTTGCAGCAAGTGTTACTACCCGAACATCCAACAGATATGGTAGGTTGCCACAATATCTTTGTTAATTGGCAAATTGTAACTGATAAATTATATTTAGTTTAAACATTGTTTAAACATATTTTATTGCCATATTAGCAACAGCATCGGGCACTAGTTAATTCTAACTTACAAACTCCCTCTCCATTACAATTTACAACGCATATAATATATACATCATAAGAGGGCTTTATATTATTCATATTATATCATAATTATTTTCTTAAAGGGAAACAGATAAGAGAGAAGAAAGAGATAGATAGATAAAGAGAGAGGAAGAAGAGTGGATATACCATATAACCTTTACATTATAAATACATCAGGCACTATTGCTGTTTATTGCTTTCATTGAAACTTGGCAGCTATATTTTGGGACCATGTGTAGTTAGGGCATATTGGTTTTGTTTTGACGCACATTTTACGCAATTTGATATAATTAATATAATAAGAATGCTAATATGAATATCGGAAGGTACAATACAGTTACCAATTATACAATATGATAATTATTGTTTTCTTATTATTTACATAAAATCTGACTAACCCTGATTCAAGAATAGTGCGTAAACCCAAATAGACACGTTGGCTTTACGTATTGATTTTGAAAGATAATTCCTTGACTACACAATGCATTGTTTATCTAGTATCCTGAAAAATATAATAAGAAGCATTAATGTCCTTTTTGATATCAACGTGTTATGAAAAACAAGTTTGCAAAATAATTCAAAATTAATAATATTCCTTTACTATGATTAAAGGGACAATTCAGTGAGGCTAATTCGTTACATAACCACGAAGCAAAATATGACATAAATGTATTGTTCCACATTCCTTATGAAACATAATACATGAAATAGTGACAAATTTCACAACATTATTAATTATTTTGATTAATACTATTGAAATTTTAAATCGTTGATCAATACGATTAAGCAGGTACAACATGTACGCAGTACCCTTACCCGAGTCAAACAAATAAACGTTAAACAAATGCAATACATAAACACTGAGGAGTTGATGAAAATATTTTTAGACAAGAACATGCATTTAATAATGTTAACAAAACTGTAACAGCGTTTTGAGTAGTTCTAGACAAAAAAAATCTTTACTACATAGGCAAGGGTAAGGGTTCGGCATACAAGGCTATGTGTAATGGAGATTGAACATTTCACATACATTTGACTACAATGGGCTTTTCTGACATATCACAGTTAAATCAACTAATCTAATTTCCATTAGAACTTGTTTGTTTCCGAAATATGTGCAAGTTTTAATGTGTTCTCAGACCGTATTGTCCCTTTAAATAATTTACTCTTTATAAATATTTCGAACTTGTTTCCATTGTACCAAAAACATGTATATTTGATATCAGGGTCATTTTGTTATATTTGTTATAACACATTTGTTTCGACTAACATTAAGAGGCCAGTGTGTGTATTAGGCTAATATGATTGATATGACATCCTGTATCAAAACTCAGGAAACCGTTAAGACCCGTGAACCATTCGATATAATGTTCAAACTGGCAAACCTTTTCTTATAACCGAACGTTCGAGTAGCTGTTTTATATATTATGTTAACTGTAGTTACAAAATGGAAATAGAAGCAATACATTAATACATAAAACTGTCAAAAACTGTTCTGATTATTTGATTATTGTCAGGTTTTTGGGACGACAGAAGTATGTTGATCCTCGCAAAGCAGATCCCTGTGGGTGGGATGTTTGAATTTTTCATTAACCTTGGAATACCGATGGCGGATTATGAAGACTATCAACTCCGATTCGCAGACCGTACAGTCGAATTAAAAGTTAGACTGATTCACAAATGGATTTCCGGGGAAGCTTGTTCAGACGAGGAAAGAGCAGCTGTACTTTGCGAAGCATTGGAAAAGGCAAGCTTGAAACTACTTGCGGACAAAGTAAAGAAAGGGTTTAATGAGAGACGCGCTTTGGTGAGTGATGACTTTTTACCATAGACAATATGAATGAACCTGTACATTGGGTGTTAAAGCCTTCATTATTATTATGTTCAGACAACACGTGTATGTATTACTTGGGAGATAATTATTAATTGTTGATTTTTGCTGTCCATATGTGTTACATGAACGAACAACAGAAATTATAAACCAGCAGCTAAATTCAAAACACAATTTAATTATATATACAATATTATACAGAGATGGTTTACAATATCTAAAGTAATTGGTGGTGGTACAAGAGTAATACGATGATTTAAAGTGTTACTTATCTATATGCGAATGTCCTGGTATGATCCTTGATCCTTCCAGGTTTCAAATTAACAATAATCACAAATCCACGAGGAAAATGAATGTCCACAGATAATTTGTAAAGTTCCAGGCAATATGAATAAATCCACACAAAGTGTTGTAATAATCCACAGATAAAGTCACAATAGCTCTCCCAATAGAATCTAATATGGCACTGTACAATTCTTGATAGGTCTCATTACAGGTCTCATTACAGTTCTGATTAGCCTTGGACAGCTGGAGTATATATAGCTAAACCCTTATTCAAGAATATTGGAGAACCTTCTACTTCTATAAATATCTAACAAAAACAGTAAACAAATAAACACACAGAACTTTCTGGAAATAGATCATTCTAGATCTCTACTTATAATCAACATGTTTACAAACATATTTGTTCATACATGATACTTTCTAGAAAGTTCTATAACCTAGATTAATGATATGACCTTTATAGGATGTATTGATAATAAAGTTATAGGTGTTATCTCCCTTATCTCATAACTACATGTATTTAGTGTCATACATAACAATATGGTGTTACGGCTTTAGTACATTTAGCCAGTTCGTAGCCGCAGGTCATTGATCATACCAGGGTAGAATAACAACATATGAACGATCCAACCGAATTAGAGGTCCTTAATTTGTTGATGTTAATTACAGGGTACTATCCGAAGAAATTATTGTATGAGTAATGAAGTTCGCAAAGAAATATGTAGACTGGATGTTCCTGAAATCAAAACACTGAATCAATATTCTATATATCGATCTCTATCACGTAGCTATGTCTTAGCTAATGATAATAGTGGAAAATCATAGTATATCTATCATTAGAGGTTACGCATAATGTACAGATATTAAATAGTAAAAATAACTCTGGAATTCGCATATCGATAAATTTTCAATATGATTGTTTTTTCAACGAACGCTTACCCAGTTTAGCAAAAACTATCATTTACTGTATAATACACTATTTGTTAGTCATAGCGGTAATTTGTGCTATGTATGCGTGTGCCAACAGTAGTAATTACTCAAAGTAATAATAAATTTTTATTTATTATTTCTGTTTTCATTTTTGCTTTCATGCAGTGTGTTTATGACAGTATCATTGCAAATAAAATCTTATTATTTCAAGACCCTTATTCCATACAAACAACACAAACTCATTGCTGGGATACGGCCACAGATTTTTGAACCAGACAGCAGCAGCATGTGCCAACAAGCATATATATTTATATATACCTGAAACTCTACAAGAGACTGATATCTCCAGCCGAATGCCCACTAGCATAGTGTCCAGCAAACAGCAAACTGCTGAATGCTCACCTGCATGGTTACCCGACAAACAGCACCAAGCTGAATGCCCACCAGCATAATGAGCAACAAACAGCAACACTATAGGGCTGTTCCCTGGGAAACCAGGCGAACACAACTCTTGTGTAAGCACACCATGCTGGTGTGCTCCAAGCAGTTGCCTATGAAACACTGTGATGGCTCCCATAGCCAACACCCAAACTTGGATCTATCATCCATCTCTTGCAGAGTTACCTCCCCTTATCACTTTTCCTCCTGAGTTATGTCCCTTGGGAAACCAAGCAGACCTACCCTGGATACCCGTACCACTTAAAAATGAAAGGGGAATTTGCTTATTGACACATGCTGCCGCCAACTTGCCAGAATTCCGCTAATTTATTCAAAACAGCAAACCTGTGACAAAGAAAACAAACAAAACATGGAATTATCATAGTCACTTGATATTCTTTCCCATGTAGATGATGTAGTATCACTCACTTCTGTTAAAGTCCTGTTAATCCAAATGAACTTTGCTATCAATGTTGTTAATTGATGAATTGCACACTTTTTAATCTTTAAAGTAAGCGCAGTTTAATTTTAACTCTTCACCAATTTTTTGTTGTTGAGCACACTGGCATAACATGTCCTCACCAGGAAAAGCTCACACATGAATCGTCCATTAATACGAGACAATAATACTTACAGTCCACTAGCCAACAAAACCGAACACAACTCCAGAATGATTTCTGAAATAAGGCACGCTATGAATCACACTGTACAACGTCCTTGTCAGGTATATGTTTCCAAATATCCAGATAATGTCTTGGAGAAAACTGAAACAAAAAGAACTAACAGCAGAATATTGCTTAAGCACAGCATACAAGTTATTTTACCAATACTGTAATAAAACAATGAATGTCAACTAGAAATAGGGGTTGGGAGGGTGGGAATTAAAATTCTCTGCAAGCATGTGCCTCTTATTTGCTAATCTGTCGATGACCGGATGTTAACTTAGCATGCTGGGATAACGTTCTATACAATGCTTTCCTATGCAAAGCGAGATAACTCTAAATTATTAACTACTGTCAAAGGGGGGTAACTCCTGTGACCTTACGTATGACACATACTAAACTTCCATAATGGCTTCAATAACTTTGATTACCGTACACGTCGGTAATCAGTATTATTTCAAGACCCTTATTCCATACAAACAACACAAACTCATTGCTGGGATACGGCCACAGATTTTTTGAACCAGACAGCAGCAGCATGTGCCAACAAGCATATATATTTATATATACCTGAAACTCTACAAGAGACTGATATCTCCAGCCGAATGCCCACTAGCATAGTGTCCAGCAAACAGCAAACTGCTGAATGCTCACCTGCATGGTTACCCGACAAACAGCACCAAGCTGAATGCCCACCAGCATAATGAGCAACAAACAGCAACACTATAGGGCTGTTCCCTGGGAAACCAGGCGAACACAACTCTTGTGTAAGCACACCATGCTGGTGTGCTCCAAGCAGTTGCCTATGAAACACTGTGATGGCTCCCATAGCCAACACCCAAACTTGGATCTATCATCCATCTCTTGCAGAGTTACCTCCCCTTATCACTTTTCCTCCTGAGTTATGTCCCTTGGGAAACCAAGCAGACCTACCCTGGATACCCGTACCACTTAAAAATGAAAGGGGAATTTGCTTATTGACACATGCTGCCGCCAACTTGCCAGAATTCCGCCAAACAGAAAGCAAAGCTTACTGCCCCAATCTGGCAAACAACCAATGCCCTACGCCCTTTAATTTTAGCAGCTAAAAAAGCTATAGCATTTGTTTTCACGAATGTCTCAAGTGCTGATTGAAAATCAGTTATAAATATATCATTACCAATATCAGACAAATGAGTACCATCCTTACGAAACAGGCCTGGACAATCAAAAGATATTTCTGTATGGTGTATGATTTTTCCCCCAAAGGCTCTCACTACTTTTCTACCTTTCCTATTTATCCGTGCCCGCTTTCTCTCAACTGCTCTCAAATTCCCAGCCCCAAACCAAAACAACCTACACAAAACATCTGACCAAACCAGGACAGTCTTCGGGCATAGCTGGTGGAGCAATTGGATATCATTTGCAATTGCCTCTTGTAACTCGGCACATGGGCGGTCAACTAAATCATTGGAGCCCAAATGTAATATCATCATAGAAGGGGGACCTGCCTGACTCACTGACAACATCTGACGGACCTTAGGGATTAAATCCCGCCAATGCATACCCCGAATACCTGTCCATGTAATGTCTACTTTAATATTCTCAAGACGAAGGTTGTTGTTCAGTCTCTGTATTGCCCTCTTCTCTGCCCAATAAACTAATGAAGACCCAATGATCCACACATCTGTAATGAACTTACAATATTAGCATCTGTCCTACTCTAATTAATTACAGCATATACACAAAAACGAACAACGCTACTGGTAAATTAAAGTATGTCCTTAAATAAGCAGTAATAAACAGCTAACGGCATAACAATGTTGGAGCACTAATACGTATGTATCTCTGAAAACATGCCGACTTCCAGCGGCCCAGCACTTTTATCTGTTCATCCGGAGTTCCCTGCAACGAAGCCGCAGACGCCGCCCCTATGCGAAAACTGTGAGTTTTAAAATTGGCAGCTGGGACATTAGCGAACTGCAATGTTTTCTTCAAAACTGCTGAAAATTGGTAACGCGACAATGACCTTCCACTAGCATGGCAAAGAAATTCACGAGTTAGAGATTTAGGACGTATCCTAAGGAATGCTGATGTTGCCTTAACCGGACACAATGATAAATCTGGACAAGCACTGATAACCAAAATATGACCCTTACCTGTCTGATCTGTTTTTGAGTGGGTTAGTTTTAAATGTCACCTCCTGATCATTTAAAGACACATCTGATAGTCCCACTGCATGATCTGAATTAGCAGTACTAGTAAGTTCACCAACCCTCATAAAACCAAAAAAGGCTAACAGGAAGGCCACACGAAATAAACTTGTTTCATATGTTGAAGTGCAAACAAACGGTAATGCACCTACAATCTTCCTTAAGATATCTAAGGTAATTGGAGCTCGCACATCAGGAGATGCCTTTGTACGCCTATAACCTTCCATAACTTTCTGTACTAAAAATTGTTTTGCAGGATCCCCCCACCCCTTAATTTTGTGGTGGTAACTTATACCTGACAAGTAAGTTTGTGTAGTGCTAGGGGATGCTCCACTGATAGATAAATAAGCCACATATTGTAGCAAATGATTGATAGGCACAGGCCACATCTCAGATAGCCTGTATAACTCTCGGAATTTTTTAAAAGATGACAGGCCTGTACTGTATGCCTGCTTTGTATTATTGGACAAACTACCCTGAATTAAAGTCTCAATCTCTAATTGAAGATTTCCCATAGATGGTTTGGCACCACATGTGGCTCCCGTCCTGCGCCTGGAGCTAACTGGAAGAATCTGTCCCACTGCAAACGTGAAATTGAATCAGCAACAGTTTTATCAGCACCAGGGATATGTGAACATTTACACAATATGTTAAATTTTAAACATCTCAAAACAAATGACCGGACTAGTTTCATAACCAGATCTGACTTAGATGTTAGAGAATTAATGATGCTTACAACTCCTGTATTGTCTGACCTAAACAATATCTTTTTATTAGTTAGTAATTCCCCCCAAACAACTATGGCCACTAAAATTGGGAAAAATTCAAGCAGTGTAATACTTCTGGTTAAGCCCTGATCATGCCATTTGACTGGCCATACTCCAAAACACCACTTACCATTAAAAAAGGCCCCAAACCCCATTCCTGGGCCCCCGGCGCTGTCAGTGTACAAACACAAATCCTGAGAACTCTCCCATTCCTTGTTTAGAAACACTGAAACTCCATTAAAACCCTTAAAGAAATATAACCATGCCTCAATATCTTGCTTGACTTCCCCAGTAACCCGAATGCGATGATGGGGCTGAGTTAAACCCTTAATTGAATTAATTAGACGTCGACAAAAAGTCCGCCCAGGTCTTACAGCCCTACAAGCAAAATGTAATGCCCCAATCAACGACTGCATTTCCCTTAAAGTTACTTTCTGCTTTGAGAACACATTTTCTAGCTTCTCACAAATCTCAACTACTTTAGCTGCAGGAATTTTAATTGTAAGATTTACAGTATCAATTTCTAAACCTAGGAAACATAACACAGTGCAAGGGCCTAACGTCTTTTCCTCAGCAATAGGGACTCCCAGGTTTTCACAAGAAGCTAAGAAACATTCCAATAAATCCTTACATTGGGTGGAACCAGCTTTACCTCCAAAAAGGAAATCATCAAGATAATGTAATACAGATCGTTTTCCTGATTTATTTTGAACTATCCATTCTAAAGCACTTGAAAATTTCTCAAATAAGCTGCATGATAATGAACATCCCATCGGTAAGCATTTATCAAAATAATAATAACCCTGAAGCTTAAATCCCAATAAATCAAAGTCTTGTGGAGATATTGGCAGTAACCTAAAAGCTGATTTGATATCGGATTTTGCTAATAAAGCCCCTTGACCTAAATTTTGGACCAATTCAATCGCCGCATCAAATTTGGTATACTGAACAGAACACAAATCCGAATCAATACCAGAATTAACTGAATTATCTTTAGGATGTGACAAGTGGTGGATTAAACGAAACTCCCCCGGTGTACTCTTTGGAATCAGACCCAAAGGAGAAAGTCTCAAATTTGGTAAAGGTCTTTCCTTAAATGGACCGGCAACCCTTCCAAGATCCACCTCTTTTTGAACTTTTTTAAGGGCCATATTGACATTCTGTCTGACTGAACCTAAATTTAAACAATCAGTATCCTCCCTAATACCCTGATAATGCAAAGGAAATCCCTCTGAAAAACCATCAACAAGCTCCTGTGTGATTTGATGGTTTGGGTAATCAAGCAATTCCTGTTTTAATTTTTTACTATTTATTGGGGTTTTTCCCAGACTGGACACTGCCATGGGTTTTTTTTCCCTGACTGGAACTTGCAGCTGAGGGCCGAAAAGACTTAGTGCACTGCAGTGCACTATGGTCAGCAGCACAAATACTGCAAACATGAGTGTACCTGCAGTTACTATACGTACATTTACCCCTATTGAAGCCAAAGCAAGGTGATGGCTTGGAATGTTTCCCACCCCACTCCTTGTTACCTCCCTTGACCACATTGTTCTTCCCCATTCCACCGGCTTGAGGGGTCATTACCCGGAGCCAAAGGTTTGAATTAATTTGGTTCCATGCTAAACCAGGAGATTGACTAAGACGAGCCCTAAATTGCTCATCATACACTCGCCAACCCCCCGGCACACCCTGACAAGCTGCCCCACGTATTGTTTTTACATACTGCAAAAGTTCCTGTACCTTAGCGGGGAATCTTTCCAAATAAATGGACATATAAATGTGGAAAGCATCTGTCCATTTCTCCACATTTGGTATTTTTTTCTTTACAAGTAGGGGGGCGGGTCTCTATCATCCCACTGGATCCGACAACCATCGGCGCACTAGTGCAAAAGTCATTCAATTCTGAGTAGCCCTTTAAAAGAAGGGCCAAATTTATATACTCGTGACCCCAGATTTTTTGTTTTATAGCCCGGGGCACATGGTCACCGATGGAGTCGGACTCCAGGGGGATAATTTCGATCTCGGGGGTAGTGCTATTATTGTAACCATTATCATGTACATTTAATAACATCTGCGGTTCGGGCTCTATGCCCATACCTGTGATCCCATCCTCCACTTGCACCTCCTCTAGCTCTACTACTGGTACCTCTGGCAGCTGACCACGTGGAGTCTCCCTCCGGGTCTCGCCAGCGGCGGTCTCCGTCCTTTTTGGGAGGGGAACTGCTCGCCTTCCCCCTTTTCTTTTCTCTGGGGGCGGAGACAAAGCCACCCCGGGACCTCGCCGCTTCCTAATTCCAAGACCTCTTGGCATACTTAAGAAATCCGATCAGTACAAATTAAAATTCTCTGCAAGCATGTGCCTCTTATTTGCTAATCTGTCGATGACCGGATGTTAACTTAGCATGCTGGGATAACGTTCTATACAATGCTTTCCTATGCAAAGCGAGATAACTCTAAATTATTAACTACTGTCAAAGGGGGGTAACTCCTGTGACCTTACGTACGACACATACTAAACTTCCATAATGGCTTCAATAACTTTGATTACCGTACACGTCGGTAATCAGTATTATTAACCAATAATTATATTGTTTTGTGCTCCGTCCGTCCGTCCGAGATTCTTTTCCGGGCTATAACACAAAAACCGTTTAACGCAGCTCCAGGAAACTTTCTGTATATATCAGACAAGTGCCCTAGTCCTTTTCCTATTGCGGTTTTCTATTTTGTTTTATTTTTCGGTTACCATGGAAACGTAGTAAAACTACCTTATTAATGTTTCTTTTTGATTCCGAGCTATAAAACTAAAAAACCGTTCAACACAGCCTCTTGAAAATTTCTGTATTCATCACGCAATTGCCCTAGTTGTGCATGTTGCTATTGCAGACCTTCCTTCCCCCCCCCCCCCCCCCCACGGAAACTTTGTCAAAAATACCAAATTACTGTTCTGGGCTATTACTCCAAAACGATTCAACGCAGCTCCATGAAACTTTTTTTGTATATAGCAGGTAACTGTTTGTTTTTGTTACCTGCTGGGTTTTTTCAGTTTTACAATGCTCACATTAATTTAAAATTATACTTGAATAACTGCGGGGCGCGGGGGATAATGCCACGCTTTGCGGCTCCGTGTTTTGATTTTGATATGGTTTTTGGAAATCGACAAAACGAGATTGATTAGCTTTGTATATACTGTTCTTTGTTTTTCAATTATTATTGTTTTATGGAAAAAATCTTTTGTGACATTGTAAAACTTTGTTGATGAACTTTCTTATTATATGGTGTAATCACATGCGTGCGGATTTGCTTGCGTGTCATTGGCATGAGTTATTAAGGCTTTGCTTACCAACATTGAAGGATGTTATTTTACCGTAAGAGAGAAACAACTAATGTTTTCATGCAGACGCTTGTGTTGTTAAAAATATTTTGTTTAACAAATTTTAGTTTCGGGACAATAATTTGAGAACAGTGCATCAAAAGAATTTGTTCAGATGATAGCATAACTAAGCAATACTAAGTTGTCATAGATTAGGAAATCTAATTGACGACAGGGAACGTGTGTTGCTTTCAACACTTATTGTAAGCTTATTCATTTCAGTATCAGTATCATTTTGAATACGCCTTTTATTAAACATGTGTTGTTTTCTGTATTTTTCTTGTAGTTTTCTTTGGTTTTATTTTTGGTAAAAACATCCTCATATACCAAAGTGACCAAATAAAGAATCACGCGTTCTTATCCCAAGTAAGGAATGACGCGTTCTTATTCCAAATAAGGAATCACTTATTCTTATTCCAATTATCACTCGCCGTTGTATCATCCTAATTTAATGAATATTGTGTATGATTGTATAAGCACAGGTTTACGACGGGCAAAAAAAAAAAAAAAAATAAATAAAAAACAAATAAGAAATAAAAATAACTAAAACTACAAATACCGTATTTTTAGTATTTCTTTTTGCACTTCGTTAACCACCATCAATGGCTATGGTTTACGAAGTTTCATCTTAAACAAATGAAGAAGGTAAATACAATATATTTGACGGATACAAAATCAAATTTTTTGAAGAAGTCACCAGTTTACAAAGAGTTCATTTATCTTGTTTTGGTTCCGCAAGGTGGCAGCACATTTTGAGGCCAGTTACACGTCTGCGAGGCCTCGTCAAACACAAGACCTGTAACAAACAAATATTGTTATCATTTTATCTAGCCCTGGATTCTAAATCTGAACCTGGTTATCCTTTCTAGCTTTCTTCATGGTTCCTAAGAGGAAGAATAAGCGTAGACACTACGAACACTACCCCCATTGCATGATTATAACAATCGACTTAATTTGGGATTTTTCTATTCTTTCTGAAAACGCGCATAATTTATATCGACATCACTTGTATGACAATTTGTCTCCTCACTTTTGGCCTCAAGTCGAGCGCTCGCTCCTGTGAGGAAGATGCTGGTTTCTGTCCTCTAAGTAACATAAGGCGAAGTTATAGTTGATCCAAACTAGAACATGTGATCTGAATGAATAATTAGCATACGTGCGATCTTAGAAGAATGAATTTATGTGACGCATGTTGACATCCGTGAGATCCTAAAATGAATATGTGAAAGGCAAATCGTCATACATTCGATCCAAATACATGTGGTATTCGATGATGTATCACCTGTGGCACAGATCGTGTGGCCGAAGAAAGTTCCCCTATTGCACGTGTAATAGCTGTGACAGTGGTTGTCCATGTCAGCATAACTCCCGTCAGTCTTAGTCCTACAGTCCTTCTGTTGGCCGCAGGGAAGTGGAACGTTATTTGGACTAAAACAGACACGATTGTCATAATTTAGACAAGGATTAAAGTTATTATATACAATAATAGTTAATTATGCTTTCAATAATTTCGAATAATAAGAGGCCCATGAGTTCGGATACAGAATGAAACAAAGACATATGAACACTATATATTGGCCCATAAGGCCTTTGAAATCAGTCAAAAATTTGACTTTTTTTCATCTATAAAGAGTATTTATATGGTTAAATCAATTCTGTGAATTCAAAAGAAGATTTTTTTTTGGAAATTTAGTCATTTTTGACCGCGTTTGATCCCGTCCTTCTGCCCCCTAGAGGTCAGGCAGGAACAATATGGATATGTTGTTAAAATGCTATATCTCGGTAATAATTCTAACAAAGTTTGACTCATTTCCTATGAAATTGAGCAAATAATGCTCATAAATGTGTTTTCCTATATAAACTATAAGATTTTTATTGAAGTTTTAGCCTATTTGACCCCTTTTTGGCCCCATCCCTCAGGCCCCTTGGGGCTGGGACCATATAATTTAGTTTTGGAGAAAAAGTCAAAACTGTAAATTGTCTGTATCTAATGGATGAAAATTGGTAAAAAACATAGTAATAACTAAATCAATTAGGAAAGTATAACGCATAAAGAACAGATATAAAGAAAGTAAAAATAACACTTGGAATTCCGCTATATCGAATAAATTATCAAATATAGGAAATTGTATTTTTTTCAACCGAAACTCTTTTACCCGAGATATAGGTCAAAAACCTATCATATACTGTATAATACACAAGTTAGATTATTCCATAGCGGTAATGATTGTGCTATGTATGTGCGTTGAGCCAACGAGTAGTTAATACACCAAAGTAAAAAAAAAATTTATTTTATTATATATTATTCTGATTACATTTTTTTTGCTTTTCAGCATTGGAGATTAATGACATTATACATTGCAAAATAAAATCTAATAAAATTAACCAAAGTCCCCTGTATTAAATCTGTGAGGGATATTGTTTTTGTGCTCCGTCCCGTCCGTCCGAGATTCTTTTCCGGCTATAACACAAAAAACCGTTTAAACGCAGCTCCAGGAAACTTTCTGTATATATCAGACAAGTTGCCCTAGTCCTTTTCCTATTGCGGTTTTCTATTTTGTTTTATTTTTCGGTTACCATGGAAACGTAGTAAAACTACCTTATTAATGTAAAAATTTACTTATCTTTTTGATTCCGAGCTATAAAACTAAAAAACCGTTCAAACACAGCCTCTTGAAAATTTCTGTATTCATCACGCAATTGCCCTAGTTGTGCCATGTTGCTATTGCAGACCTTCCTTCCCCCCCCCCCCCCCCCCGTTACCACGGAAACTTTGTCAAAAATACCAAATTACTGTTCTGGGCTATTACTCCAAAACGAATTCAACGCAGCTCCATGAAACTTTTTTTTGTATATAACAGGTAACTGTTTTTTGTTTTTGTTACCGCTGGGTTTTTTTTCAGTTTTACAATGCTCACATTAATTTAAAATTATACTTGAATAACTGCGGGGCGCGGGGGGATAATGCCACGCTTTGCGGCCTCCGTGTTTTTTTGATTTTGATATGGTTTTTGGAAATTCGACAAAACGAGATTGATTAGCTTTGTATATACTGTTCTTTTTGTTTTTCAATTATTATTGTTTTATGGAAAAAATCTTTTGTGACATTGTAAAACTTTGTTGATGAACTTTCCTATTATATGGTGTAATCACATGCGTGCGGATTTGCTTGCGTGTCATTGGCATGAGTTATTAAGGCTTTGCTTACCAACATTGAAGGATGTTATTTTACCGTAACAGAGAAACAACTAATGTTTTCATGCAGACGCTTGTGTTGTTAAAAATAATTTTGTTTACTTTTTCTGCATCAAAAGAATTTGTTCAGATGATAGCATAACTAAGCAATATTAAGTTGTGTATATATCAGACAAGTGCCCTAGTCCTTTTCCTATTGCGGTTTTCTTATTCCAATTTTGTTTTATTTTTCGGTTACCATGGAAACGTAGTAAAACTACCTTATTAATGTTTCTTTTTGATTCCGAGCTATAAAACTAAAAAACCGTTCAACACAGCCTCTTGAAAATTTCTGTATTCATCACGCAATTGCCCTAGTTGTGCATGTTGCTATTGCAGACCTTCCTTCCCCCTTCCTCCCCCCCCGTTACCACGGAAACTTTGTCAAAAATACCAAATTACTGTTCTGGGCTATTACTCCAAAACGATTCAACGCAGCTCCATGAAACTTTTTTTGTATATAGCAGGTAACTGTTTGTTTTTGTTACCTGCTGGGTTTTTTCAGTTTTACAATGCTCACATTAATTTAAAATTATACTTGAATAACTGCGGGGCGCGGGGGATAATGCCACGCTTTGCGGCTCCGTGTTTTGATTTTGATATGGTTTTTGGAAATCGACAAAACGAGATTGATTAGCTTTGTATATACTGTTCTTTGTTTTTCAATTATTATTGTTTTATGGAAAAAATCTTTTGTGACATTGTAAAACTTTGTTGATGAACTTTCCTATTATATGGTGTAATCACATGCGTGCGGATTTGCTTGCGTGTCATTGGCATGAGTTATTAAGGCTTTGCTTACCAACATTGAAGGATGTTATTTTACCGTAACAGAGAAACAACTAATGTTTTCATGCAGACGCTTGTGTTGTTAAAAATATTTTGTTTAACAAATTTTAGTTTCGGGACAATAATTTGAGAACAGTGCATCAAAAGAATTTGTTCAGATGATAGCATAACTAAGCAATACTAAGTTGTCATAGATTAGGAAATCTAATTGACGACAGGGAACGTGTGTTGCTTTCAACACTTATTGTAAGCTTATTCATTTCAGTATCAGTATCATTTTGAATACGCCTTTTATTAAACATGTGTTGTTTTCTGTATTTTTCTTGTAGTTTTCTTTGGTTTTATTTTTGGTAAAAACATCCTCATATACCAAAGTGACCAAATAAAGAATCACGCGTTCTTATCCCAAGTAAGGAATGACGCGTTCTTATTCCAAATAAGGAATCACTTATTCTTATTCCAATTATCACTCGCCGTTGTATCATCCTAATTTAATGAATATTGTGTATGATTGTATAAGCACAGGTTTACGACGGGCAAAAAAAAAAAAATATAAAAAACAAATAAGAAATAAAAATAACTAAAACTACAAATACCGTATTTTTAGTATTTCTTTTTGCACTTCGTTAACCACCATCAATGGCTATGGTTTACGAAGTTTCATCTTAAACAAATGAAGAAGGTAAATACAATATATTTGACGGATACAAAATCAAATTTTTTGAAGAAGTCACCAGTTTACAAAGAGTTCATTTATCTTGTTTTGGTTCCGCAAGGTGGCAGCACATTTTGAGGCCAGTTACACGTCTGCGAGGCCTCGTCAAACACAAGACCTGTAACAAACAAATATTGTTATCATTTTATCTAGCCCTGGATTCTAAATCTGAACCTGGTTATCCTTTCTAGCTTTCTTCATGGTTCCTAAGTGGAAGAATAAGCGTAGACACTACGAACACTACCCCCATTGCATGATTATAACAATCGACTTAATTTGGGATTGTTCTATTCTTTCTGAAAACGCGCATAATTTATATCGACATCACTTGTATGACAATTTGTCTCCTCACTTTTGGCCTCAAGTCGAGCGCTCGCTCCTGTGAGGAAGATGCTGGTTTCTGTCCTCTAAGTAACATAAGGCGAAGTTATAGTTGATCCAAACTAGAACATATGATCTGAATGAATAATTAGCATACGTGCGATCTTAGAAGAATGAATTTATGTGACGCATGTTGACATCCGTGAGATCCTAAAATGAATATGTGAAAGGCAAATCGTCATACATCCGATCCAAATACATGTGGTATTCGATGATGTATCACCTGTGGCACAGATCGTGTGGCCGAAGAAAGTTCCCCTATTGCACGTGTAATAGCTGTGACAGTGGTTGTCCATGTCAGCATAACTCCCGTCAGTCTTAGTCCTACAGTCCTTCTGTTGGCCGCAGGGAAGTGGAACGTTATTTGGACTAAAACAGACACGATTGTCATAATTTAGACAAGGATTAAAGTTATTATATACAATAATAGTTAATTATGCTTTCAATAATTTCGAATAATAAGAGGCCCATGAGTTCGGATACAGAATGAAACAAAGACATATGAACACTATATATTGGCCCATAAGGCCTTTGAAATCAGTCAAAAATTTGACTTTTTTCATCTATAAAGAGTATTTATATGGTTAAATCAATTCTGTGAATTCAAAAGAAGATTTTTTTTTGGAAATTTAGTCATTTTTGACCGCGTTTGATCCCGTCCTTCTGCCCCCTAGAGGTCAGGCAGGAACAATATGGATATGTTGTTAAAATGCTATATCTCGGTAATAATTCTAACAAAGTTTGACTCATTTCCTATGAAATTGAGCAAATAATGCTCATAAATGTGTTTTCCTATATAAACTATAAGATTTTTATTGAAGTTTTAGCCTATTTGACCCCTTTTGGCCCCATCCCTCAGGCCCCTTGGGGCTGGGACCATATAATTTAGTTTTGGAGAAAAAGTCAAAACTGTAAATTGTTTATCGCCATACGACGGACGAAAGACGACGACCGACAAAAGGCGATAGCTTCGTCTTAAGTGACCTTAAAATATACCAGTCCATATGTCGTAATAATTCATTCTTGAATTGGTTTATATCAAGAATAACAAATAGACGTACAAACTTAAACGAGAACACTGTCGATCGAAGAGAAATCATAAACATTTGTGGGGATCCTCTACATGATCGCAATTAGTGTTGAACTAGGTAACATGGAGGAACTGCTCTGACGTCATGGACTTTCATACAAGTCTGAGTGAAATCCTACTTAGTCATGACAATCAAATGTAGCCAAGGGACAAATAAAAGATGAAAATGATTATTTACTTCTCTAGAGATATATTCCTGTTCATAGATGCAACTGCAAGCTAGTTGTTATTGTCGAACTATTATGGAAATTACATACTCATCGCACTGTCCTGTGTTCTTGTTGTAGACGAAACCATTGCCGATATCTTGACATGTTACCAAGACTCCGACTCCATTTGTACATTTAACATAATTCCGACATCCCGTATTAACGTTTCCAGTGAATCCTGATTCACATTGCTGGCCCATTCCTTCAAACATTGACATATATAACATGGTTAATTACATATCGACTTAACACCATTTTTACTTTATTTCCATTTGCTCGGGACTAACACTATATAACCTTACCAATCCAAAAGAGAATTTATGAGATCATTATTCTCCTATAACTCCCGTTGGTGTAGTGATGATATAATGACGCAATGCGCATTTTTTGTGAGTACCTACATCCTTCCTGAATGAAAACCCCCAGTTGTTCTATATTATTTGCAACAGTATTTGTAGTTATGATTTTAAAATGTTGAATATCCTAAAGATGGATCATATTCATGAAAATGTTTGAAGTGTATTGATGATTTTATGTTTGTTTCCATGAACTCATTTTACCACGAATGACGTTTGGGGTTCTTATGACGTCGGATGACGTTAGAAGAAGAGACTCCACTGACGGGGACAGCGGGGAATGTGATTTGGAAATAGTAAATAACAGAAACGGAAAGGGTCTCTAGCAACAGATAGTGTCATGTAGTATTCGGTAAACAAACAGGTTACTAAAGGTTTTTTTCTCTGTGCAAATATTTCATCCTTCCAGCTTAAAATTGATATACAAAATTGTATATATATTTATAGCATAACACCAAATATATCTGTACATATATTTTTTTATGTGAGCTGCCATGTTTGAAGCGTCCTTTCGCTTTCGAGAACTTTCGCTTATCAGCAGAAAAAATAATTGGGTAATGGATACAATATTGACTTGTTTTTTGTGATAATGATTGCTATTGAAGAATTACAGTGTTTAGATTGAAAAAAGTTAAAATGCTTGAAAGGATCATGTTGATTATGATTATTTCGATATGGTATACTTTTTATTAAAAAAAAATAAAAAAAATATTTTGGTTTTTAGGTAATTACCCCGAGTATTGACGAAAAACAAGTCTAGAATTGTTCATGTTTAACAGTAATCCAGGTATCGTTATTGAAGACTTGCAAGCAGTCTACTAGTGACGAAGTCAAACCAGACAAAGTCTGGTTAGAGTAAAAGTAAAGGATAGATAAAAAAGTAAAGAAATAGGCAGCGCCATGTAGGCGTTACTCAATCAAAATACCTAGCTTAAAATAGACAATAGCGAAAGGCTATCTATCCGTGTTCTGGACGAAAACGTATTGACATATTGACGAAGACATATTGTGTCTGCTTATGTGAAAGAGCTGCAAACATAAGGAATTTAAAACGGAAATCTTACAGATGAAATCAGTTTAGGAGTTATATGATAATACGATAACCATACCTGTGGAAAGGAAGGCCAGGAGAAGGAAAGAAATGACCACCATGTTGTCGTTTACAATGTACGAATGCAAATCATGTTTTTTATCTTTGTCTAAAAGTCGTCCAACTTCCTGATCTCTTGTGAACTTGACAGATGTGAAGCTCTCGACCAGGAAAATACCTTCAACTCAAGTGCAAAGAAAAGATAAAAAATCTCAACCTGGACTTTCGCATTGATGACATTTACATAGTCCTTGGAGTCCTACACAACATAGAGGTATATTAACTAGATCATTGTAGATATCCGTCAAAACAAAACATGCTACTAGTATATTGTGTTGTTAATATTAGGATATATCATGTACACTGAACTTCACTTCACGCTAACAAGTCAAACACTAATACCACAGTTGGTCCAATGCCTGGCTTTTTAAGAGTATTTGTTTACCATAGTGTCACTGACTACAAGGGTTACACCGGTACTTCTGGAATGGAAGTTAGTGGAAATGTGAGGTCAGATAAAATGAACTAACATGGAAATCTTACCAGAGAATTGTAGCACCGCTACAATAATTTCTTTTTATCGTTTTAATCAAAAACGGTTCATCCGATTTTTTTAAATATCAATTAAATACATAAATGAAGTTTGACGTTTTCTTTGACAAAGGATTTCGAGGAAAGACGAACAAAATTTCAGGCACATATGCTATGAAGTGTACAGGGATATTTTTAAAACACAGAAGCTAAACTTAATCTTGAGATAGTTTATATCTGTTGAAATTGGTGATCAGATCTTCTAAATGGAAACAATTATGTTGCTCCCTTTTTGACTATTGTCTATTTAGGGTAGAACATATAAAACATATCTATTCGAAATATTCGAATAATTCATGACGTCTTAATCAGTAGCAGTAGCAGCAGTAGTAGTTAATGCTAATATGCTGATATATAGCCAATATGAAGTCCTGTTTTTAATCCCATCAACTGAGAAACTGTCGAGACACTTCTTACATTAAAACAACAAAACATTTATGAAATGTCCAACTTTATTTGTACTGTTAAAAAGATGTAATACAGTCGTTTCTGCTGCGTTATAACTACAACCCAATGACAGAATTTATCACGTTGATATTGTGTAGCCCTGACGTAACATTACGTAGCTGTCTTTGTCCCACAAGGTGGCGGCACGTTTCGTGGCCAGTTACATGACTGTAGATTCTCGTCAAACACCAGACCTGTGTAGATTAAAACAAGGAAACTCATATATGGACATTTATCTACATGGCATGATATTACACGTCAGCTTAAAAACACAATATTACCACATTACGCATGTTGTCGACCTTATATACCTTCCGTCTTAGGCTGATTTCGTGCGCAATGGTCAAATAGAGAACACTAACCGTGCGTTTTATTTGCGGTTTCGTACCAGTTGTACTAACTTGATACGACACAGCCAAATGGAACGCGTTTGGATGTTTCTATGATGGCGGCACCCATATCAAAGATACGATTCGAATATAAAAGCCAAGATATTTCGTTGTTAACAATAAAATTGAAATAAAAGTAATACCTAAATAGTTTCGGCATACATTGAAATAAATAATTCATGTAATTTGATCGAATATAAATATCTCCTGTCTTGTTTTCAACAAAGAAATCATTTCGATCAGAAATGAAAAATCTCGAGTCCGCCATCTTGGATACAACTGGGACGCTTCTGAAAACGAACCACTTGCGCCGGTGTAACGTTGAAAATGGACCTCCGTTGAAAATTGACCCCGGGTCAGTTTTCAACGTTGAAAACAGACCCCGAACGCCGTTGAAAATTGAACATGCCGTTGAAAATTGACAGTATCTAGGGTCAATTCTCAACGGCAGGTCTGTTGAAAAATGACTGTTGAAAAATGAACTTGGCAAACTATCAAAGGATGGTCTTTCGAAAATTTTGTACTAATGATTTTTTATGATTATATTTTCGACGATTTTACGTTTGTCAGGTATTCAGTAATTGTTAATATATATTTATTCCCTGCAATACAAGAATACATGTATTATACATCTGCGTATGGATCAATTATGTTGTGTTCTGCGTATGGTTGTGTTGTGTTGTGTTGTTGTGTTGTTTTGTGGTTGTGTGTTTGTGTGTTGTTGTTGAGTTGCTATGTTGTGTGTTGTTGTGTGTTGTGTTGTTATGTGTGGTTGTGTAATGTTATTGTGTTGTGTGTGTTATTGATGTGTTGTTGTGTTGTGTGTAGTTGTATGCTGTGTGGCTGTGTTTTGTGTTGTGTTGTTGTCTGTTGTGTTGTGTGTAATTGTGTTGTTTTTGTGTGGTGTTGTATTGTTGTTGTGTGGTTGTGTATTGTGGTTGTGTTGTGTGTTGTGTTATGTGTTGCTGTGTGATGTTTTATTGTTATGTTGTGCTGTGTTGTGAGGCGTGTTACGTTGCTGTGGTGTTGTGTTGTTGTTACGTGGTTGTGTGATGTGTTCTTGTGTTAGTTGTGTGATGTGCTGTTGTGTGATGTGCTGTGTTGTGTGATGTTTTGTTGTGTAGTGTTGTTGTGTTGTTGTTGGATTTTGTTGTTGCGTGGTTGTATGTTGTGGTGTGGTTGTGTTGTTGTGTTGTGTGATGTTTTGTTGTGATGTTGTGTCGTGTTGTTGTGTAATGTTATCTTGTGTTGTGTGATGTTGTGTTTAGTGTAATGCGTTGTTGTGTTGTGTGATGTTATGTTGTGTGATGTTGTGTAATGTGATGTTGTGTTATTTTGTTGTGTTTTGTTGTGTTGTGTGATGTGTTGTTGTGTGGTGTTGTGTTGTGTAGTGTTGTTGTGTTGTTGGTGTGTTGATGTGCTGTGTGATGCTGTGTGGTTTCGTTGTGTTGTTGTGTCGTGTAGTGTTGTTGTGAAAAAAAGGAGTTCCGATGTGGTCACTTTTCAATGAGGTCTATTTTCAACGAGTCGTGTAAAAAGTGCGCTTAATGTTCAGTTTTCAACGGTTTTCGGGGTCATTTTTCAACGTTGAAAAATGAATCGAGGTCAGTTTTCAACGGGGGTCCATTTTCAACGTTACACCGGTACAAATCTGCTGGTACGGCGCGTTCCATTTGAGATACAGCAGATTCGTATAGATACAACTGGTACGAATCTGCAAATGGAACGCACGACTAAAATCGTCGTATTTGTTTTGACGATTCGGCTTATTTTGTGCATGCGTGACCATTGCATGATCTTGATCACGTGATTTTTATTCTTGCAAATTATATTTGATAGAACAACATAGCGATAATCTACATATTATGTTCTACTCATAAAATATAAAATTGCAAGGTTGCAAATTCACTCAATGTTTATGATAATGCTTTGTAAGCCACATCCGAAATTCCGATACATTTTAGCTATTGGAGGTATTGGTAACATAATGATTGTCTGAAATAGGAACAAAGTTGTGTAAGAGAAATTATTTAAAGGTGAATGCACCTGGAGAGCAGTTGTTGTGACCGTAGAAACTATGTCTGTAACACGTGTAGTAACTCGTACAGTTGTTGTCTACGTCAGCAAACTTCCGGTCGGGCATGTTCGAGCAATCTTTCTGTTGACCGCAGGGTGGCGCCACATTAGCAGGACTGATTAAATAATGAACAAAAGTAATTCGTTATAAAAAGTAAAAAGTAATTCGTTAAAACAATTAAAACAGTAATTGGTTATAACAAGTACAATTTTCAAGAGTAGAAATTGAGAAAAAATAAGCATATTTAGATAGGTACTGAAAACCAGCTATTTTCATTACGACTTATTTCCGCATTAAGGAGTTTTTAATTTTACACGTCGATTTAGCGATTTAGATTGCGATGGTTCTACTTTACCTTATTCAGAACAGTTTTGCGGCTATATTAATTTTCGTGGACTCTAGCCACCAGCAAATTACGTTTAGTTATACGGCATGCGAATATCAGTTGGGTTAAAAACCAAATTAAGTTAAATACATGTACTACTTATTGCATATAAATTGACATATATACCTATTGTGTATGTTTTGCTTATAACAATTAGTGCCATAGGTTTTGTAGATCTTTTTAAATCATAGTTAAAGCTAGTATTTGATATAACAAACATTTAGAAATGTCACCATACTCATCACAATGCCCCACAGCCGAGTTGTAGACATATTCGGAGTTAATTAGGGTACAGTCGACAATGGAGCCATGGCCATCTACACAACTGTAGTAGGAACGACACCCAATCTCCACTGTGGCGTTAGAGTGAGGTGAACATTGGTAGGCCGTACCTTTATCAACATACAACACAATGCCGGAACTACCCAGGATAACTCTCCGGGAATTCTAATTTGTAAACATAAAACCGAACTCTCCGGGAAACATAAAACATGAAAATAAACTATTCAGGAAGAATAACTCTGCATGTATCCATAATCAATAATACACGAGATTTCATTTAGTTGATATTTGAACTATGAAGGAATTATAACCAAAATACATGTTTTGATATTCAATAATGATGAAAGGACGTAAGCTGTCCTATCCAGAAAATCAACCTATAACTTATATGCATTTACGGATCCCATACAAACACAGAAAGCTTTCCTTCTTTGAAAATCAAGTGATATACTATATAGTTTTGCGGATGTAAACACCGTAAACTATCATATCTTGAAAGTTATGTGAAACACCATATGCATTTTTTCTATTCCTTATATAAAATACTGAAAGTTATCCAATCCTGAAAATCATGTGTCATGTATTTTCTGTCTGGTGTGAACACTGAAAGCAGTTCTATCCTAAAATCAAGTGATATATCACGTGCTTTTGTAGAGTTTGTGGTGGGATTGACGGTTCTCATTAAGTGATCTACCAATCAAATTTTATTTTACATTCCTTCAACATTTACTACACTATGACATATACAAATACTGATACCAACATCCATAGAAGCTATATAAACGACTTTCAGTCGGTCTCACCTGTGTAAACGATAGCCGAGAGTAGCACCAACAGGACCACCATTTTGATTATGTGTGACCTCTCTGATAATACACTATGTTATCGCGCCTAGTTGGAATTCCCGGAGAATTCCAGACAGCTGTCACACATAAACGTCATTCAAATTATCTTTAGATCTATTCATTCGATTCTTGGGTATCAAGAAATGAATTTCAAAAATTGGACATGGTGAAGCTAGCTTTTGTTTCTTTATGATGAATGTTAAACACGGTTATTTTGTTACCACTGACATCAATTATTTTACTGTGTACTGTAGTTACTAATTTTGATGGAGAGGGTGCGTGTGTGATCCATTTCATTATGTAAACCACTGGTTCTACTGACTGTAACAAAGAAGCCTTGGCTGAGGCCATATTTAACATTAAAAACGGAATCCCACCAACCCATACGATTTAACATTTAACAGATGTTTGGTTACCGAAACAGTTGTAATTAATAATATGGATAATGTTTTAGTTATTTTAAAGAATATAGTATCTTGACTTTCTGGAACTGATTCTCAACAATACCAGATAATGACAAGCATACACAGACCAAGCAACCCCTGTCAGCGGACACACAGAGAAGACACAAAGTCCTCTCCAATACTCGACATGGTATTTAGGAGACTCCAGATCATGCTACAATGATGCCATATACAAAACTATTACCTGAATGAAGTCACTAGGTAACAGTTTCATAAATGGTATCTTAAATTGGTGTTGATTTTATATGAGATATTGTGAAATTCGACTCGGAGATTTTTCCCGTCCAGATTTGCAGAAATGATGGCAGAACCCTTTTATAAAACAAAAAAAAAAAACAATCAATATTTACATTGCCACTGAACGTAACTATATGTTGCTACTTAGCCCAAAGTATGTTATTTTCCAATATTGACATTGTCAGTTAGGCTCTGGCGCACTAATACCAAAATCAGAATTCAAGAGGCCATGAAAACACTGGGTTATAGTCAGTGCTTAAATGTCAAAATCTTAAAATTTATCAATATGAAAATATATTCTAATTGATATATTTGAAATGGATTGACGTGTTGTATTTATCTTTGTAGATTTGGTTTATCAATAGGAATATTTCATCTACTGTTGTTGCTTAGTCGGTTGTCAATGACAACATACCGGAAGCCACTCAGTGCCACTCAGTATCTCCCACCAAATCTTAGGCTGTTCCGCCGACTGATATTTTTCTGTATACAGACGTATACAGTTTTTTCATGCTTTATTTTTATCTACTTTCTTTTTTTTGTAAATGATAATGACCACTTTGAATATAAATATGAGCATTGATTTGTCATATTTTTTAACATGCATTGGTGTATAACATACATTGGGTGTACTAGAATATATATCATGGTGCACTAACGATGGTGCACTAACGCGTATCACTTGATATGCTAAAACACCCAATGTATGTTACACCCCAATGCATATCAAAATATGACAACCAACGCTTAATCGAAGATGTTTTATCAATTACAATGTAGGTGGGTGCTTCTTCTACATGGAATATTTAAATAAAGGTTATCCATATATACAGCTACTCGAATAATTCTGAATTCTAACGTAACATAAACATTCGAAAGGAACCTTACAAGGTATCTGTTCCGTAGAAAGACATAAATCGGGAAGTAAATAGACTTCCGATTTATAAATAGACTTCCGGTTTGTTAACAATGGTACGAACTGAAAAATTGAATTATCTGATTATAAAAAAAACATAAGAACGATGCTTACTTAATATTAGTTTTTAATAGTAATGGTATAACATAAATATCTTAATAATATTATTCATTCTTTCTTCTACGGTGTAGTTACTCTCAAACTTCCGCAAGGTGGTGGGACAGCATTTTCCCAATTGCATGTCCCTTGTGTAGAGTCAAATACCAGACCTATGTAAAATCAGAGAAATATTCATGTTTAAATCGCTATAATTTTTTTTACAAATATTGAAAACAACAACGAATTTTGAAGTTTTGATTATGAAAATGTCAGTCTGATACTAATAGTGCAAAGATTTCAGATACATTCATATTTTACTCGATTGAAAAAATGCAGATATTTACTGCATATATTTATGATGACAATTGAAGGAAAATAATTCGATAAATAATCATTTGTATGAAATACTGCTCTTTTACAAAAACATGATTGTAACACTACAAAATACCCGACTGTAAACATTATATGTAAAATGCACCGTATGACTTGCTCACATGGGGTTTTTGGTACTACTTCCATTGGTAGGAGAGAAAGTTCATTGTGTGGTCAAAAACCCCCAAAAATAAGAGAAAAATATTTGATTTACCTTTTGGGCAAAAGTTATGTCCAAGGAATTTCCCCGCATAACACGTGTAAAATGACAGACAGTGTTCTTCTTCATCCGGGTACCGACCGTCCTTGACCGCGGAGCAGTCCCGCAGCACACCACATGGATGCATTACACTTAATGGACTGAAAATGATATACAACTTCAATTATACTCATTCATATACTTTTTGTAGGTGTACAATTTATAATTGATGTGTATGTTGGAAATTTACGCAAATATAGTAAAACTTACTGGAAATAGAACCTGTCATAAGACATAAATACAAGCATTTGACATTAAACAAATCCAGTATTACATTGGTCATCGGTAAATGATATTTTATATCTGAATAGCATAAAAAAAAATTCAATATTGTGATAATACATCTTTGGTCCGGGTGGACATGATATGGTTACCTATTGTTAAATGGTAGGTACTATAAACACGTCTAAGCAAACAAAGGATTTTGCGATTGTAAAGACAGCTCTCTGTAAACATACGTACTCGGCACATTGTTGGGTACGGTTATCGTACACTGTAAAGTGGGTGGCATTCCTGGGACAGTCGTGGATCTCTGGTTGTCCGTCTTTACAGATCAGATAGGACCGACAGCCAATCTCATAGTTACCGTTGTTCCGTCCAATACAGTTGTAACACAGCACTGGAATGCAAGGGTTAAGGTCATAGAATCATAGTTACCAATACAATTGTAACACAGGACTGAAAAGGACGATAACGGTCATTATATCATAGTTACAATATAGTTTCAACAGAGGACAGAAAAGGAGAGTAAGGGTCATAGAACCATAGTTACTAACACAGTTGTAGTTCAGGACTAAAACGGAAGGGTGAAGGTCATTGTAAAACACACACAGGGGATATTATAGTTTCCAATACAGTTGTAGTACAGGACTGAAACTGTAGAGTAAGGGTCATAATAAAACACAGACTGGGGATATCATAGTTGCTGTCGACCATTTCCATTGTAGCAATTTTTATTTAATCTGATTGTTAAAATCGATCCTATCAAATAATCTAAATCAAAAGAGAAAAAAAAGTGTGATATACTGATATACTTAAAGGTGATTCTAGAAGGTCCCTGCAAAAGGAATATAATAGGAGACAACATTGCGAGTATTTCCTATGTAGATAATTGATAATTAATAATATAATTTTCTTTTACTTTATACCAGTATTTATACAAATTCAGCATGTATGTACATTAGGGGTTTACATGGAAGTGACCAAGATATCGAAGTTGATGTTTAGTAGTCGTTAGGTAATTAGTTATAAAGGTATCAAAGTTGATGTTAAGTAGTCGTTAGGTAATTAGTTCTAAAGGTAACAAAGTTGATGTTTAGTTGTCGTTAGGTAATAAATTATAAAGGTAACAAAATTGATGTTAAGTAGTCGGTAGGTAATAAGTTCTAAAGGTAACAAAGTTGATGTTAAGTAGTCGTTAGGTAATTAGTTATAAAGGTAATAAAGTTGATGTTAAGTAGTCGTTAGGTAATTAGTTCTAAAGGTAACAAAGTTGAAGTTAAGTAGTCGGTAGGTAATTAGTTATAAAGGTAAAAAAAGTTGATGTTAAGTAGTCGTTAGTTAATTAGTTATAAAGGTAACAAAGTTGATGTTAAGTAGTCGTTAAGTAATTAGTTATAAAGGTAACAAAGTTGATGTTAAGTAGTCGGTAGGTAATTAGTTATAAAGGTAACAAAGTTGATGTTAAGTAGTCGTTAGGTAATTAGTTATAAAGGTAACAAAGTTGATGTTAAGTAGTCGGTAGGTAATTAGTTATAAAGGTAACAAAGTTGATGTTAAGTAGTCGGTAGGTAATTAGTTATAAAGGTAACAAAGTTGATGTTAAGTAGTCGTTAGTTAATTAGTTATAAAGGTAACAAAGTTGATGTTAGTAGTCGTTAGGTAATTAGTTATAAAGGTAACAAAGTTGATGTTAAGTAGTCGTTAAGTAATAAGTTATAAAGGTAACAAAGTTGATGTTAAGTAGTCGTTAGGTAATTAGTTATAAAGGTTTCAAAGTTGATGTTTAGTAGTCGGTAGATAATTAGTTATAAAGGTAACAAAGTTGATGTTAAGTAGTCGGTAGGTAATTAGTTCTAAAGGTAACAAAGTTGATGTTTAGTAGTCGGTAGGTAATTAGTTATAAAGGTAACAAAGTTGATGTTAAGTAGTCGGTAGGTAATTAGTTATAAAGGTAACAAAGTTGATGTTAAGTAGTCGTTAGGTAATTAGTTATAAAGGTAACAAAGTTGATGTTATGTTAAGTAGTGTTAGTTAATTAGTTATAAAGGTAACAAAGTTGATGTTAAGTAGTCGTTAGGTAATTAGTTATAAAGGTAACAAAGTTGATGTTAAGTAGTCGTTAGGTAATTAGTTATAAAGGTAACAAAGTGATGTCTTATGTGTAAGTATCAGTAATTAGTTATAAAGGTAACAAAGTTGATGTTAAGTAGTCGTTAGGTAATTAGTTATAAAGGTAACAAAGTTGATGTTAGTACGTAGTATAGTTAAGTAATTAGTATAAAAGGTAACAAAGTTGATGTTAAGTAGTCGTTAGGTAATTAGTTATAAAGGTAACAAAGTTGATGTTAAGTAGTCGTTAGGTAATTAGTTATAAAGGTAACAAAGTTGATGTTAAGTAGTCGTTAGGTAATTAGTTATAAAGGTAACAAAGTTGATGTTAAGTAGTCGGTAGGTAATTAGTTATAAAGGTAACAAAGTTGATGTTAAGTAGTCGGTAGGTAATTAGTTATAAAGGTAACAAAGTTGATGTTAAGTAGTCGGTAGGTAATTAGTTATAAAGGTAACAAAGTTGATGTTAAGTAGTCGTTAAGTAATTAGTTATAAACCGTAAAACAAAGTTGATGTTAAGTAGTCGTTAGGTAATTAGTTATAAAGGTAACAAAGTTGATGTTAAGTAGTCGTTAGGTAATTAGTTATAAAGGTAACAAAGTTGATGTTAAGTAGTCGTTAGGTAATTAGTTATAAAGGTAACAAAGTTGATGTTAAGTAGTCGTTAGGTAATTAGTTATAAAGGTAACAAAGTTGATGTTAAGTAGTCGTTAGGTAATTAGTTATAAAGGTAACAAAGTTGATGTTAAGTAGTCGTTAGGTAATTAGTTATAAAGGTAACAAAGTTGATGTTAAGTAGTCGTTAGGTAATTAGTTATAAAGGTAACAAAGTTGATGTTAAGTAGTCGGTAGGTAATTAGTTATAAAGGTAACAAAGTTGATGTTAAGTAGTCGTTAGGTAATTAGTTATAAAGGTTTCAAAAGTTAACAAAGTTGATGTTAAGTAGTCGTTAGGTAATTAGTTATAAAGGTAACAAAGTTGATGTTAAGTAGTCGGTAGGTAATTAGTTATAAAGGTAACAAAGTTGATGTTAAGTAGTCGTTAGGTAATTAGTTATAAAGGTAACAAAGTTGATGTTAAGTAGTCGTTAGGTAATTAGTTATAAAGGTAACAAAGTTGATGTTAAGTAGTCGGTAGGTAATTAGTTATAAAGGTAACAAAGTTGATGTTAAGTAGTCGTTAGGTAATTAGTTATAAAGGTAACAAAGTTGATGTTAAGTAGTCGTTAGGTAATTAGTTATAAAGGTAACAAAGTTGATGTTAAGTAGTCGTTAGGTAATTAGTTATAAAGGTAACAAAGTTGATGTTAAGTAGTCGTTAGGTAATTAGTTATAAAGGTAACAAAGTTGATGTTAAGTAGTCGTTAGGTAATTAGTTATAAAGGTAACAAAGTTGATGTTAAGTAGTCGTTAGGTAATTAGTTATAAAGGTAACAAAGTTGATGTTAAGTAGTCGTTAGTAATTAGTTATAAAGGTAACAAAGTTGATGTTAAGTAGTCGTTAGGTAATTAGTTATAAAGGTAACAAAGTTGATGTTTAGTAGTCGGTAGGTAATTAGTTATAAAGGTAACAAAGTTGATGTTTAGTAGTCGGTAGGTAATTAGTTATAAAGGTAACAAAGTTGATGTTAAGTAGTCGTTAGGTAATTAGTTATAAAGGTAACAAAGTTGATGTTAAGTAGTCGTTAGGTAATTAGTTATAAAGGTAACAAAGTTGATGTTAAGTAGTCGTTAGGTAATTAGTTATAAAGGTAACAAAGTTGATGTTTAGTAGTCGGTAGGTAATTAGTTATAAAGGTAACAAAGTTGATGTTATAAAGTATTCGTTAGGTAATTAGTTATAAAGGTAACAAAGTTGATGTTAAGTAGTCGGTAGGTAATTAGTTATAAAGGTAACAAAGTTGATATTAAGTAGTCGTTAGGTAATTAGTTATAAAGGTATCAAAGTTGATGTTTAGTAGTCGTTAGGTAATTAGTTATAAAGGTAACAAAGTTGATGTTAAGTAGTCGGTAGGTAATTAGTTATAAAGGTAACAAAGTTGATGTTAAGTAGTCGTTAGGTAATTAGTTATAAAGGTAACAAAGTTGATGTTAAGTAGTCGTTAGGTAATTAGTTATAAAGGTAACAAAGTTGATGTTAAGTAGTCGGTAGGTAATTAGTTATAAAGGTAACAAAGTTGATGTTAGTAGTCGGTAGGTAATTAGTTATAAAGGTAACAAAGTTGATGTTAAGTAGTCGTTAGGTAATTAGTTATAAAGGTAACAAAGTTGATGTTAAGTAGTCGGTAGGTAATTAGTTATAAAGGTAACAAAGTTGATGTTTAGTAGTCGGTAGGTAATTAGTTATAAAGGTAACAAAGTTGATGTTAAGTAGTCGTAGGTAATTAGTTATAAAGGTAACAAAGTTGATGTTAAGTAGTCGTTAGGTAATTAGTTATAAAGGTAACAAAGTTGATGTTAAGTAGTCGTTAGGTAATTAGTTATAAAGGTAACAAAGTTGATGTTAAGTAGTCGGTAGGTAATTAGTTATAAAGGTAACAAAGTTGATGTTTAGTAGTCGGTAGGTAATTAGTTATAAAGGTAACAAAGTTGATGTTAAGTAGTCGTTAGGTAATTAGTTATAAAGGTAACAAAGTTGATGTTAAGTAGTCGTTAGGTAATTAGTTATAAAGGTAACAAAGTTGATGTTAAGTAGTCGTTAGGTAATTAGTTATAAAGGTAACAAAGTTGATGTTAAGTAGTCGGTAGGTAATTAGTTATAAAGGTAACAAAGTTGATGTTAAGTAGTCGTTAGGTAATTAGTTATAAAGGTAACAAAGTTGATGTTAAGTAGTCGGTAGGTAATTAGTTATACAGGTAACAAAGTTGATGTTAAGTAGTCGTTAGGTAATTAGTTATAAAGGTAACAAAGTTGATGTTTAGTAGTCGGTAGGTAATTAGTTATAAAGGTAACAAAGTTGATGTTAAGTAGTCGTTAGGTAATTAGTTATAAAGGTAACAAAGTTGATGTTAAGTAGTCGTTAGGTAATTAGTTATAAAGGTAACAAAGTTGATGTTAAGTAGTCGTTAGGTAATTAGTTATAAAGGTAACAAAGTTGATGTTAAGTAGTCGGTAGGTAATTAGTTATAAAGGTAACAAAGTTGATGTTAGTAGTCGTTAGGTAATTAGTTATAAAGGTAACAAAGTTGATGTTAGTAGTCGTTAGGTAATTAGTTATAAAGGTAACAAAGTTGATGTTAAGTAGTCGTTAAGTAATTAGTTATAAAGGTAACAAAGTTGATGTTAAGTAGTCGGTAGGTAATTAGTTATAAAGGTAACAAAGTTGATGTTAAGTAGTCGTTAGGTAATTAGTTATAAAGGTAACAAAGTTGATGTTAAGTAGTCGGTAGGTAATTAGTTATAAAGGTAACAAAGTTGATGTTAAGTAGTCGGTAGGTAATTAGTTATAAAGGTAACAAAGTTGATGTTAAGTAGTCGTTAGGTAATTAGTTATAAAGGTAACAAAGTTGATGTTTAGTAGTCGGTAGGTAATTAGTTATAAAGGTAACAAAGTTGATGTTAAGTAGTCGTTAGGTAATTAGTTATAAAGGTAACAAAGTTGATGTTAAGTAGTCGTAGTAATTAGTTAAAAGTTAAGTTAGTAATATAAGGTAACAAAGTTGATGTTAAGTAGTCGTTAGGTAATTAGTTATAAAGGTAACAAAGTTGATGTTAAGTAGTCGTTAGGTAATTAGTTATAAAGGTAACAAAGTTGATGTTAAGTAGTCGTTAAGTAATAAGTTATAAAGGTAACAAAGTTGATGTTAAGTAGTCGTTAAGTAATTAGTTATAAAGGTAACAAAGTTGATGTTAAGTAGTCGTTAGGTAATTAGTTATAAAGGTAACAAAGTTGATGTTAAGTAGTCGTTAGGTAATTAGTTATAAAGGTAACAAAGTTGATGTTAAGTAGTCGTTAGGTAATTAGTTATAAAGGTAACAAAGTTGATGTTAAGTAGTCGTTAGGTAATTAGTTATAAAGGTAACAAAGTTGATGTTAAGTAGTCGTTAGGTAATTAGTTATAAAGGTAACAAAGTTGATGTTAAGTAGTCGTTAGGTAATTAGTTATAAAGGTAACAAAGTTGATGTTAAGTAGTCGTTAGGTAATTAGTTATAAAGGTAACAAAGTTGATGTTAAGTAGTCGTTAGGTAATTAGTTATAAAGGTAACAAAGTTGATGTTAAGTAGTCGTTAGGTAATTAGTTATAAAGGTAACAAAGTTGATGTATAGTCGTAGGTAATTAGTTATAAAGTACAAAGTTGAGTAAGTAGTCGTTAGGTAATTAGTTATAAAGGTAACAAAGTTGATGTTAAGTAGTCGTTAGGTAATTAGTTATAAAGGTAACAAAGTTGATGTTAAGTAGTCGTTAGGTAATTAGTTATAAAGGTAACAAAGTTGATTTTAAGTAGTCGTTAGGTAATTAGTTATAAAGGTAACAAAGTTGATGTTAAGTAGTCGTAGGTAATTAGTTATAAAGGTAACAAAGTTGATGTTAAGTAGTCGTTAGGTAATTAGTTATAAAGGTAACAAAGTTGATGTTAAGTAGTCGTAGGTAATTAGTTATAAAGGTAACAAAGTTGATGTTAAGTAGTCGTGTAATTAGTTATAAAGGTAAAAGTTGATGTAGTAGTCGTAGGTAATTAGTTATAAAGGTAACAAAGTTGATGTTAAGTAGTCGTTAGGTAATTAGTTATAAAGGTAACAAAGTTGATGTTAAGTAGTCGGTAGGTAATTAGTTATAAAGGTAACAAAGTTGATGTTAAGTAGTCGTTAGGTAATTAGTTATAAAGGTAACAAAGTTGATGTTTAGTAGTCGTTAGGTAATTAGTTATAAAGGTAACAAAGTTGATGTTAAGTAGTCGTTAGGTAATTAGTTATAAAGGTAACAAAGTTGATGTTAAGTAGTCGTTAGGTAATTAGTTATAAAGGTAACAAAGTTGATGTTAGTAGTCGTTAGGTAATTAGTTATAAAGGTAACAAAGTTGATGTTAAGTAGTCGGTAGGTAATTAGTTATAAAGGTAACAAAGTTGATGTTAAGTAGTCGGTAGGTAATTAGTTATAAAGGTAACAAAGTTGATGTTAAGTAGTCGTTAGGTAATTAGTTATAAAGGTAACAAAGTTGATGTTAGTAGTCGTTAGGTAATTAGTTATAAAGGTAACAAAGTTGATGTTAAGTAGTCGTTAGGTAATTAGTTATAAAGGTATCAAAGTTGATGTAAGTAGTCGGTAGGTAATTAGTTATAAAGGTAACAAAGTTGATGTAAGTAGTCGGTAGGTAATTAGTTATAAAGGTAACAAAGTTGATGTAAGTAGTCGGTAGGTAATTAGTTATAAAGGTAACAAAAGTTGATGTTAAGTAGTCGGTAGGTAATTAGTTATAAAGGTAACAAAGTTGATGTTAAGTAGTCGTTAAGTAATTAGTTATAAAGGTAACAAAGTTGATGTTAAGTAGTCGGTAGGTAATTAGTTATAAAGGTAACAAAGTTGATGTTAAGTAGTCGGTAGGTAATTAGTTATAAAGGTAACAAAGTTGATGTTTAGTAGTCGTTAGGTAATTAGTTATAAAGGTAACAAAGTTGATGTTAAGTAGTCGTAGGTAATTAGTTATAAAGGTAACAAAGTTGATGTTAAGTAGTCGTTAGGTAATTAGTTATAAAGGTAACAAAGTTGATGTTAAGTAGTCGGTAGGTAATTAGTTATAAAGGTAAAAAAAGTTGATGTTAAGTAGTCGGTAGGTAATTAGTTATAAAGGTAACAAAGTTGATGTTAAGTAGTCGGTAGGTAATTAGTTATAAAGGTAAAAAAAGTTGATGTTAAGTAGTCGGTAGGTAATTAGTTATAAAGGTAACAAAGTTGATGTTTAGTAGTCGTTAGGTAATTAGTTATAAAGATAACAAAGTTGATGTTAAGTAGTCGGTAGGTAATTAGTTATAAAGGTAAAAAAAGTTGATGTTTAGTAGTCGGTAGGTAATTAGTTATAAAGATAACAAAGTTGATGTTAAGTAGTCGGTAGGTAATTAGTTATAAAGGTAACAAAGTTGAGGTTAAGTAGTCGTTAGGTAATTAGTTATAAAGGTATTTGATCTATACGCCCAGTGCCTCCTATTTACACGGGGACACTGAGGACTGAGTAGGACAAAGATAAGATGGAAATAGTACTGACGTGTACGAACACTGACAGTGGAAATCAGAAATATTGAAACACAACGCTTACACAGAAAAAAGACATAGTGAACCATTATGGATAAAATCACAATATTGTACTAGTTATCGATTACATTATGATATATGAGAAAAAATAAATGGAAATATTCTGTCAATATTTCACCTAAAAAGACTTAACATATTTCACTTTGTGAATCTTTATTAAGAGGTTTTGAACACTTTGCAAAACGACACATTTCTGTGTTCGATTTCAAAATAAAATTTAGTGCGGAGTTGTAATGGTACTGTGTTACGTATTAATCTTTTATTGAATATTTTTCAATATTGCTAAATATTTAAAGCACAACGACTGCAACTTCTTGAGAACATAATAATTAAAAGCAGATAGAAACAAAACAATTTTATGTTAAATTTCAAAATTTAATTGACTATGTTTATCATCCATTCAGTTACTGCATTTGTATTAAATTTTGAAATTCCAATTTTACGATGATTTTGTAATGTCAATATTTCTTGTTCAACCTAATTGAGTTTTATGCACAAAAAACCTGTCTATCAATAACATGCATATTAGTTTCGTCACGATATTACTTTTCTCTCAAAGGACTATATATGGTTTGGGTCCTTTTTGTAACCCAAAGCCATCAAATTTTCCAACCTGTTATTTAATGATTAATTTGTTGTATATTAAATATTGAGTATATCACTGATTCAACTATAACAAATGTTTTCTAATTTTGCAGATGTAGTTGTCATGGTAACCATTCAAAATATGCATACATTATGAAAATGTGGAAATTTTGAAAATTTTGGCCATTTTCGCTTAATTTTTGTCTGTGAAACTAAAGAGTGCATCCTTGAACAAACTTTATATTTACTGAGAATATGTCTGCACTTCAAATACATATTTAGGAGAAATATGAAATTAGTTTAAGGATGCGCTCTATGATTTTTAAAACAAAAACCTATATAAAAAGGGCCAAAATTGTCAAACTTTCCATATTTTCCTAATTTATTAAAATAATTATTTCAATTAAATTAGGGATATATAAGATATGTAAAATCCAACAATTTATATACTGAATAACAGTTTTAAACAAATGAAGAATTGGGAGGGGGGGGGGGCAAACCATACATAGTCCTTTCAAATAAAACCCTGTTTGTAGCATTTTAACTCACATTGAAAATTGTAGGCGAATAGAAAATATATAAATAAATGTAAAATTCGACAAAATAATGCGAAACAATAATGAAAATTATACATTATACATATAACCACCATTGATGCTAGGTTCTAGGTTTGAATCCTGTCTTCACCCATCTTCTATACGGGATATGAGACATTAAAATACACTATATTATAAGGTCAGGTGAATGAAGTTTGATGACAAAAGACACCGTAAAAAGACCACCTATGAAACCATCACTTACCTGCTGAAGGCACTAGCAGTAACACAAAGAATATGGACGACATGATGTTGGTCGGTAGGAGAGTGGACCAAGAGTGTTCACCCCTATATATGTGATAAGGTACTGACCCATCAGGGATGGGGCCCGCCCTCTTGTCTAACACAGGATAAGCTCCATGGTAATCACTGTTAGTAAGGTATCATCACACTAATGATGTTTAGTAAATTGTTGATAGAAACGCAGACTTGTATCGATAGACACCCTGATACAAAATACACGTCACAAGCTTGTGACGTACTAAATACTTAATTACCGGAAATGTTCACATATAAGCCCCCCTATCAAATTTTCTATCGGTACACGTAATATTAGTCAGACATTTAATTATAAACACTGTTCAGATTTAAGCTCGAGTACTTGGCGCTTAATTACCAGAAATGTTCACATATAAGTTCTCCTGACACAGTATTTTACACGTAAAATAGCTTAGACCCTTAATGTCAAGACACAGTCAAATCTAACCAGTCCTACAAATACCTTACACGTAATATAAGTGAATTACAAATCTAACCAGTCCTACAAATGCCTTACACGTAATATAAGTGAGACGCTTAATTACAAATCTAACCAGTCCTACAAATGCCTTACACGTAATATAAGTGAGACGCTTAATTACAAATCTAACCAGTCCTACAAATGCCTTACACGTAATATAAGTGAGACGCTTAATTACAAATCTAACCAGTCCTACAAATGCCTTACACGTTATATAAGTGAGACCTTTAATTACATATCTAACCAGTCCTACAAATGCCTTACACGTAACATAAGTGAGACTCTTAATTACAAATCTAACCAGTCCTACAAATGCCTTACACGTAATATAAGTGAATTACAAATCTAACCAGTCCTACAAATGCCTTACACGTAATATAAGTGAGACGCTTAATTACAAATCTAACCAGTCCTACAAATGCCTTACACGTAATATAAGTGAGACGCTTAATGACAAATCTAACCAGTCCTACAAATGCCTTACACGTAATATAAGTGAGACACTTAATTACATATCTAACCAGTCCTACAAATGCCTTACACGTTATATAAGTGAGACCTTTAATTACATATCTAACCAGTCCTACAAATGCCTTACACGTAACATAAGTGAGACTCTTAATTACAAATCTAACCAGTCCTACAAATGCCTTACGCGTAATATAAGTGAGACGCTTAATGACAAATCTAACCAGTCCTACAAATGCCTTACACGTAATATAAGTGAATTACAAATCTAACCAGTCCTACAAATGCCTTACACGTAATATAAGTGAGACGCTTAATGACAAATCTAACCAGTCCTACAAAAGCCTTACACGTAATATAAGTGAATTACAAATCTAACCAGTCCTACAAATGCCTTACACGTAATATAAGTGAGACGCTTAATTACAAATCTAACCAGTCCTACAAATGCCTTACACGTAATATAAGTGAGACGTTTAATTACAAATCTAACCAGTCCTACAAATACCTTACACGTATTATAAGTGAGAAGCTTAATTACAAATCTAACCAGTCCTACAAATGCCTTACACGTAATATAAGTGAGACACTTAATTACAAATCTAACCAGTCCTACAAATGCCTTACACGTAATATAAGTGAGACGCTTAATTACAAATCTAACCAGTCCTACAAATGCCTTACACGTAATATAAGTGAGACTCTTAATTACATATCTAACCAGTCCTACAAATGCCTTACACGTAATATAAGAGAGACTCTTAATTACAAATCTAACCAGTCCTACAAATGCCTTACACGTAATATAAGTGAGAAGCTTAATTACAAATCTAACCAGTCCTACAAATGCCTTACACGTAATATAAGTGAGACGCTTAATTACATATCTAACCAGTCCTACAAATGCCTTACACGTAATATAAGTGAGACGCTTAATTACATATCTAACCAGTCCTACAAATGCCTTACACGTAATATAAATGAATTACAAATCTAACCAGTCCTACAAATACCTTACACGTTATATAAGTGAGACGCTTAATTACAAATCTAACCAGTCCTACAAATGCCTTACACGTAATATAAGTGAATTACAAATCTAACCAGTCCTACAAATGCCTTACACGTTATATAAGTGAGACGCTTAATTACATATCTAACCAGTCCTACAAATGCCTTACACGTAATAATAAGTGAGACGCTTAATTACAAATCTAACCAGTCCTACAAATGCCTTACACGTAATATAAGTGAGACGCTTAATTACAAATCTAACCAGTCCTACAAATGCCTTACACGTAATATAAGTGAGACGCTTAATTACAAATCTAACCAGTCCTACAAATGCCTTACACGTAATATAAGTGAGACGCTTAATGACAAATCTAACCAGTCCTACAAATGCCTTACACGTAATATAAGTGAATTACAAATCTAACCAGTCCTACAAATGCCTTACACGTAATATAAGTGAATTACAAATCTAACCAGTCCTACAAATGCCTTACACGTAATATAAGTGAGACGCTTAATTACAAATCTAACCAGTCCTACAAATGCCTTACACGTAATATAAGTGAGACGCTTAATTACAAATCTAACCAGTCCTACAAATGCCTTACACGTAATATAAGTGAGACGCTTAATTACAAATCTAACCAGTCCTACAAATGCCTTACACGTAATATAAGTGAATTGCAAATCTAAACCAGTCCTACAAATGCCTTACACGTAATATAAGTGAGACACTTAATTACAAATCTAACCAGTCCTACAAATGCCTTACACGTAATATAAGTGAGACGCTTAATTACATATCTAACCAGTCCTACAAATGCCTTACACGTAATATAAGTGAGACGCTTAATTACAAACAATGTTCATATATAGGCCTACTACTATGCAAATGTGCAAATGTAAATAGAATGGAGAATAGTTTGATAAATTTGAATTAGAAGAGTAATTGTTCATTTGTTCATATTCAATGGCACAAACTGTTAATAAAGACAATGCCACCTTTAGAATAAAGTGTTCTCGATGAACCGAACCGATTTTATCAGGAATACATTTTGGTAGCATCATCAATGAAGGGAATCAATGATGGGAACTCCCACTGTTTCGCCTAAAAGAGTTCGAGCAAATGGGATGTCATTTTTGGCTTACAGCTGTGTTAAAGACACTAGAACCGTGTTCAGCCTATACATCTTGTGGAAAACTGGACATCATGGAGAACGCTGGAATGGTCGCAATTTTAGTAGAAATGAATTATGGCGTCGTCGAAAGACTACTTGCACAAACCACGCCTTTAAGAATCATAGGTGACTGATAGTGTCAGTGTGGAACTATATGGTGACTGGTATGTGCATTATCGTTATTTCGCCTCATAAAACGAAAATCGTCGTCTTTTCGTCCCGTTAAACATCGTGCTAGCCACCATATGGAACACAGAAAGTAATACATTGAATATATGATGCAGATTCTGACCATCAGTTTGTAGGAAGAATGACACAGTCAGCATGCCACATTATAAAACCTGACACAATGATAGGCATGACAAGATAAGCCATTACTAACAATACATTTGAGTACTGAATCCGAACAAATCGTATATTCCGGGGGAAGCATTGGTTTATCAGAAAGACCATGACTACGGTAGACATATACAAAAAATAATAGAAATTGGCATTAGACAACTTGACCGACTTTTCACCAACAAGAAATCATGGTCAACCCATCCATAGTAACAAATGATATAGTGTGAAGCAATTCTAAGAAAACACATACATGGAAATATAGGAGAAAAACCCAATCTTAAAAATTCAATTCTACATACTGACCACCTTCCAATATAATCAGCTGACCAAAAACGGAACTTCAACAAAAAATAAACAGAAAATTCGGCTCCGTTATTTCCGTAAAGTGACTTTTTAAACATTGCATCGCGAGGTGGAGATGTTACGGTAACATTATTCTATGTAAATCATCCATGTTTGTTGAGTTGGAAAACTTCCTCGTAAACAAGAAACGGAAACAAAAACAAGACCGTATTCAAAGTCACACTCTTATTGTTAAAGGTAGGTTTCGCCAAATCAAATAAATATTTTTTAGTAAAATCCGATAAACGGAAGAAAAGAAGATAAATACATATTAAAAATACCTGTATTCAATTTTTTATGTGTATTAGATTGAATAAATGTGTCTTGAATACAAAATTGAAGGAAATCCTTGATTTATTACGATTGTCAGTCAAACAGAATAGTATGTAAATGAAGCTGCGATAGATTGTGTTGTCGAAGTTTCGCGCATGCGCATTTTACGCACGAAATGTAAACAAAATGACTGAACGAAAGCGTGTGAGAAAAAAATGTATCTGAATCGGCAACAAAGACTAGGAAATCCGAATGGAATCGGTAGCACCCTATGATATCTGCAGGGAATGCAATTCAGAGATGGCATGTAGCAATAGAAGAAACAGAAGCCACGTCTCAAACGGAGGAAGAAAGAAGAAGAAGAAAATTTAAATTTCGACACATATGCCAGCGCACATACATGTACAGCGACAGACTTACTAGATAATGTTTGATGTACTAATTAAGCTAGCGAGCGTATGTAAGTAACATGAAGTGTTTTAGATTATATGGTATGTATAATCAGTCCATCGCACTTCGATTTGTTGTTGTTATTTTTTACTGAACATGCCGTGGCAAGACTGTCACTGCTATTTGACTTTTTGTTGCACGCTTCAGTTTGTTGATGCGGCCTCGTTTTGGAAAAAAATACGTCATGTTCTATGTAAAGCTTGACTTCGCTCTATTTTTAGAGGAGTATTTTCCTGGTCAAGCTAGGCAACTGACCACCCATATTGTTCGCTGTTTGCATTAAAAATGATCTGAAGATTATATCTATATACAGGATAAATTTCAATTTCATAGTCTTTATATGTCATTGGGCGAAGCCTACCTTTAATTAAATCTTTCACTCACATTCTGTCCTAAATCTGAACTTAGAAACCATTTTATTGACACTATTTCTTTGGAATTTTCCGCAGGCAACGGAGAGCGATGTTGAGATATATTGTGTAGCCTCAGTCACGTATTTCTACATAAAGTGAAAGTAGAAGTTTCTACACTATGTAAAGTTTGAAGATGTAAGGTTTTTACCTTTATGACCTTAAATGAAGATCATGTTCATTCGTATTAACAAACTTGGTAATCTTTTATCGAATCATCTACATACCAAATAACAGGTCTCTGGGCCTCCCAGAACTTACATTTTGAACTTTGAACCTTATTTCCATTCGAAAATAGACGTTTTAATGAAAACTGTGACATGAGGGATTTGTTACATTATTAATTCTATATGACATATCCAATATATATTTAAAGAAATTTGTCAAACCGTTAACTTTGACATAAGTTTTAAACTTGAAGTAAAGTCATAGCGGCCATATTGATTTTTTTGAAAACCCCTAATGATGACTAATACCATTGTGTGGGGATAAGGTTTCTAATTTATGCATACTTTTATGTCGATAATTGTAACATTTTTATTATGATGTACATTTCCATGTTGTTGCATAATATCTTAAATTGATAAAATAAATAAAAAATATAATGCATTATATCCATCACTTCCATAGCCGGGCATTAACTATGTTACAATGGTTTGATGACTATTTGGAGGAAATTAGATGTCACTTTACCGTGCGCATATAGTTCGAGAATGATTAGTTAATTGTTCAAGCACCTACACTGTATAGAAATCTAGATTAAAAAAGACATTCTATGAGTAGGGATGCATGAAACAGTTGTTCATAATTAAAATGATTTGTTATTAATACATTGTGAAAGCAATTAAGATTTTTGAATACACGACTAGGGTTTATTGGGTAAGGAGCAAAAGGTCGTGATTTTTATAACTTTTAAAAAAATAATTCACTCGTATGAAATAAATTCCATATCCAACAGCCACGCTTTGTGTAACCTCTATATTTAGCATTTTTCATTTAGGCCTAAATAATTGAAAATACTAGTATGAAAACGAATACGTCAATATTTCATTGTAAATATCCTATGTAAACTATGATGTCAAGATCTATAATTTGATATTATATAAGTATGTATAAATTAATTCAATTTTTAGAGACAGAGAGCAGAGGGGAATTATCTTGTCATACCTAATTAATGTTTGTGTCTTCTTGTCATACCTAATTTATGTTTGTGTCTTCTTGTCATACTTAATTTATGTTTGTGTCTTCTTGTCATACCTAATTAATGTTTGTGTCTTCTTGTCATACTTAATTTATGTTTGTGTCTTCTTGTCATAACTAATTTATGTTTGTGTCTTCTTGTCATACCTAATTAATGTTGTGTCTTCTTGTCATACCTAATTAATGTTTTTGTCTTCTTGTCATAACTATTTAATGTTTGTGTCTTCTTGTCATACCTAATTAATGTTTGTGTCTTCTTGTCATACCTAATTAATGTTTGTGTCTTCTTGTCATACTTAATTAATGTTTGTGTCTTCTTGTCATACCTAATTAATGTTTGTGTCTTCTTGTCATACCTAATTAATGTTTGTGTCTTCTTGTCATACTTAATTAATGTTTGTGTCTTCTTGTCATACCTAATTAATGTTTGTGTCTTCTTGTCATACCTATTTACTGTTTGTGTCTTCTTGTCATACCTAATTAATGTTTGTGTCTTCTTGTCATACCTAATTAATGTTAGTGTCTTCTTGTCATACCTAATTAATGTTTGTGTCTTCTTGTCATACCTATTTACTCTTTGTGTCTTCTTGTCATACCTAATTAATGTTTGTGTCTTCTTGTCATACCTAATTAATGTTTGTGTCTTCTTGTCATACCTAATTAATGTTTGAGTCTTCTTGTCATACCTAATTAATGTTTGTGTCTTCTTGTCATACTTAATTTATGTTTGTGTCTTCTTGTCATACCTAATTAATGTTGTGTCTTCTTGTCATACCTAATTAATGTTTGTGTCTTCTTGTCATACCTAATTAATGTTTGTGTCTTCTTGTCATACTTAATTAATGTTTGTGTCTTCTTGTCATACCTATTTACTGTTTGTGTCCTCTTGTCATACCTATTTACTCTATGTGTCTTCTTGTCATACCTAATTAATGTTTGTGTCTTCTTGTCATACCTAATTAATGTTTGTGTCCTCTTGTCATACCTATTTACTCTTTGTGTCTTCTTGTCATACCTAATTAATGTTTGTGTCTTCTTGTCATACCTAATTAATGTTTGTGTCTTCTTGTCATACCTAATTAATGTTTGTGTCTTCTTGTCATACCTAATTTATGTTTGTGTCTTCTTGTCATACTTAATTTATGTTTGTGTCTTCTTGTCATACCTAATTAATGTTTGTGTCTTCTTGTCATACCTAATTAATGTTTGTGTCTTCTTGTCATACCTAATTAATGTTTGTGTCTTCTTGTCATACCTAATTAATGTTGTGTCTTCTTGTCATACCTAATTAATGTTTGTGCCTTCTTGTCATACCTATTTACTGTTTGTGTCTTCTTGTCATACCTAATTTATGTTTGTGTCTTCTTGTCATACCTAATTTATGTTTGTGTCTTCTTGTCATACCTAATTTATGTTTGTGTCTTCTTGTCATACCTAATTAATGTTTGTGTCTTCTTGTCATACTTAATTAATGTTTGTGTCTTCTTGTCATACCTAATTAATGTTTGTGTCTTCTTGTCATACCTAATTAATGTTTGTGTCTTCTTGTCATACCTAATTAATGTTTGTGTCTTCTTGTCATACCTAATTAATGTTTGTGTCTTCTTGTCATACTTAATTAATGTTTGTGTCTTCTTGTCATACTTAATTTATGTTTGTGTCTTCTTGTCTTACTATTAATGTTGTGCTCTTGTATACTTAATTTATGTTTGTGTCTTCTTGTCATACCTAATTAATGTTTGTGTCTTCTTGTCATACCTAATTATGTTTGTGTCTTCTATACCTATTAATGTTTGTGTCTTCTTGTCATACCTAATTAATGTTTGTGTCTTCTTGTCATACTTCATTTATGTTTGTGTCTTCTTGTCATACCTATTTACTGTTTGTGTCCTCTTGTCATACCTATTTACTTGTTTTTGTGTCTTCTTGTCATACCTAATTAATGTTTGTGTCTTCTTGTCATACCTAATTAATGTTTGTGTCCTCTTGTCATACCTAATTAATGTTTGTGTCTTCTTGTCATACTAATTATTTTGTGTCTTCTAATTATACTTTTGTTGTGTCTTCTTGTCATACCTAATTAATGTTTGTGTCTTCTTGTGTCATACCTAATTAATGTTTGTGCCTTCTTGTCATACCTAATTAATGTTGTGTCTTCTTGTCATACCTAATTAATGTTTGTGTCTTCTTGTCATACTTAATTAATGTTTGTGTCTTCTTGTCATGCTTAATTAATGTTTGTGTCTTCTTGTCATACCTAATTAATGTTTGTGTCTTCTTGTCATACCTAATTAATGTTTGTGTCTTCTTGTCATACTTAATTAATGTTTGTGTCTTCTTGTCATACCTAATTAATGTTTGTGTCTTCTTGTCATACTTAATTTATGTTTGTGTCTTCATGTCATACTTAATTTATGTTTGTGTCTTCTTGTCATACCTAATTAATGTTGTGTCTTCTTGTCATACCTAATTAATGTTTGTGTCTTCTTGTCATACCTAATTAATGTTTGTGTCTTCTTGTCATACCTAATTAATGTTTGTGTCTTCTTGTCATACCTATTTACTGTTTGTGTCCTCTTGTCATACCTATTTACTCTTTGTGTCTTCTTGTCATACCTAATTAAGGTTTGTGTCTCCTTGTCATACCTAATTAATGTTTGTGTCTTCTTGTCATACCTAATTTTTTTCTCTTTCAAATTTTTTTATTCTCCAAAAACATCATTAGAAACAATACACAAATTTAACAGTGAAGAAAACATATGAATTGATGGAATGTACAAACAGTCATTCATAAAAGATATTATAATTATATATTTCTTTATGAAAAAAAACAAATTGTTGAGTTATAAAGGAGAAAATATAAAAATCTGAATGTACAACATTCACTCACACTTCCACACATGAGCTGCATCGAATTAAAGTGCTATGATAGTCATGAAATAAGTAATTTTAAGTGTTCCCACCTTTTATTGAAAACATTTAGAGTTAGATTTTTTTTATTGGTATACTCATCTAACCTGAAATAATATTCAAGATCTCTTTTAAAACTTATGACAGATGGGGGATCATTAGTATATTTGAGCTTATATATATGAAATTTGGCTAAAAGAACTAAAAAATTTACATTTGTAAATTTGTGACTTTGAAAACCCAATATTATTCCGATATTGGTAAGTCCTAAAGCAATTCCTGTCTTGGTCTCAACCCACAAGGAAAAGTCTTCCCAAAAGTTTGAGACAATACGGCATTCACAAAAAAGATGCATTAAAGTTTCAGAAATTCCTTTGCAGAAGGAACAAAGAGGAGAGTTTATTATTTTTTATTGTATATAAATATTTTTTTGTAGATATTATTCTATGTACAATTCGGTATTGAAACCACCGAAGTTTAGAATCAGAGGAAGATTTAAGTAAAATGGAGCATGCCTTCTTCCACCAGGAATGATCCGCCTGAAGATCAAGATCATATGACCATTTTTCTTGATAATTCTTTTTAACAGCTAACTTTTTAATAAAAATGTCATACACTGAAATACCATGTGTTTTATTTGTTAAAACCTTATGCATATGAGGGGGACAGTGTGGAAGAGTTATATCAGTTCTATGATTCTTAAGAAAAAACCATTTTGTTGTCATACCTAATTAATGTTTGTGTCTTCTTGTCATACCTAATTAATGTTTGTGTCTTCTTGTCATACTTAATTTATGTTTGAGTCTTTTTGTCATACTTAATTTATGTCTGGTATCACCATTGCATACATAATAAGTGTTTGGTGTAAAAATACATTTCTAATTATGTTTGGTTCTATATTCACATACGTAATATGTGTCTGGTTTTAACATTTGGTTGTTGGTTGGACGTTAATTTAATCAAACAAACAAGTACACTCACGAAGGTTGTGTGTGTCGGTGTACACGTAAATATGGTGAAGATGTGTGTTTGTGTGTAAGTGAATGTGGAATTTCGTGTAGTGTGTGTATATATAATATGTCTGTTTCAAACCGATTAGCGGAAATACTCAAGGTAATAAAACAATGGAATTGAATTGATACCTCAATACGAGTAAGTAGTTTTCAAAAAAAATCTATTACTAGACCTTATAACATTAGTTCATGCCAGTTTTACCGATGTAAAAACTATAACGTTCAACTTTACAATTTTACACTTTTCTTCGCTACAGTAGAGATCTAGAAATATCGACTCAAGCAGTTCCAGGGAATTCACATTATTCCCGTTTCTTCATTCGATGCGGGCTTATCAGGTTCAACGAAATCATCTCGTTTTTAGCATCTCTCTTCCTGTTTAGTATTATTCACAACGTCGACATTTTTCCGGATGATTTCACGTAATGAGTTCCACAAAATTATCTCTTTCTTGAGCTCTGTCCCGCCTGCGTATGCTGGTTAAACAAGGTCTACCAAATCTTCGTCTATGCTTGTCTTGGAGATGTGGATTTAAGGAGTTTAAGCAGGAAATGTCTTATTGGCATCATCTGAGTTTATACTGACGATACAAACTTCAACAAAACCATCTAATGGTCAATATCTCTTATTCTCCTGGTGATGCGAATTTATCAAGGTCCAGAAAATGTTGTATTTGGAGTTTCAGGAATGTCTCAATTCTTTCTTGTCGATGCGGCTTAACGAGTTCCACGAAGTAATATGTTTCTTAATCTCTGCTTTGGTGAAAAACACTTGTTTAAATGTGTGTTTTTTTTTCTTGTTTGCCATATCTTATAATGCTTCGCTAGGTTGTCTGCTGATGGTAGCATTATCTGACTGTACGTGTCGAAGAAGCTATAAACATGTGCGGATACTGCAACCTAGTAGCCTCGTGACCTGATCATTTGGAATGTTTGAGACCATAAGCTCCTTGCTATTGAATGTGATCTTTTATATCTACAAAGTTCATGATTTAAAAGAAGTTAAATCGCTTCTGCTACTTTTGACTGGTCACATTCATTGCTTATGCTCAAAAAGTTGAAAATATTAAGAAAAACGAAACCGATTCAATGGTCACATTTTTATGAATATTCTTCAACTCCGATTTAAAACAATTTCTGTTTCCTTAGAATATCTATACAAATGACTACATAGTTCCCTTCTCAGCATCTCTGTTTCTATTGGTAATACGGTCTATATAGATTTCCCAGAAAGGTCACATCGGCGATGACAACGACAGTAAACTTGACCTGAAAATGGTTCATTTTTATTTTTCATGGTCAAATTCAACTTCACTGTTTCTGCTAGTGATGCGGTCTTCATTGAGTTCCGGAAAATATTGGTTAAGGAATTCCAGGCAATATCTCATTCACAACACCTCCGTTTCTTCTTTCTTCTTTCGATGCGGGCTTAACATCATCTTTGATTCTGTTGACAATGCAGTGTTAGAGTGATTTAGAAAATATCGGTTTGTGGAGTTCCAAGAAATATATTACCCTGATCATATATGGTTTCAGCTAACGATACAGTCATAATCAGTTCATTTTAAGCATCTCTTATTCTGATGGCGATGCGGGCTTAATAAGGTCCAGAAGAAAATTGTCTTACAGGTTTCTCATTCACCCAATCGATGTTTTCCTGTTCTAAACCGCTTAACGAGTTCCGGAATTCATTTCATTTTTTGCAAGCTCTACTTCTCCTAGATATGCCTATTTACAAGATTTACGTCATATTCGCTTTCTCACCCTCTTTTTTTATTTTCGATTTACTGTTTCAACAATATCTATAAAATTATCTCTATGTTTCTTTTGGTGATGCGGTTCCAGAAAATAATCTCTTTCTCAATTTTCTATTTTATGCTGCAGATTTTGTTTTCAAACAAATCTATGAAATAATCTTATTCTCAGCGTCTGCTTTTCCTGTCGATACGGGAAGTCAACGAGTTCCTCGAAAGCATCTCTTTCCCTGCCTTTCAGTTTGGGATGTGGGCAGAGTTCAAAGAAGCCGAGCAAAGTCTTGTTGAGCCTAGTGGACCAAGAATAATTTTAAAAATGCTATCAAATATTATCCAATGCTCAAAATCTCTGTTTCTCTTGGCAATACTGACATAATGAATTCCGTGAACCTTCTCTTTCTCTCATTCTGAACATTTATATTTCGTGTAACAATGCATGCGAAACTAGTACCAGGAAATCGTCTCATTATGAGCTTTAAGTTAGCATCTTCCATTTATACGCTTAATTTGTTTCTCCTGGTGATATTGACTCAACGAAATTTGCGATATTATGTATGTCCCGGCTCCGATGTGTTTCTCTTGGCCACGAGGACTCAATATCATATTCACAACATCGTCGTTTTTGCTGACAATTAGGTCTGAACACATACGTACAGCGGAATCATTTCCCTCTCATCATCTTTCTGTCTACTGTTGTTGCTACTGGCGGACGAGACTATATTGATGTAAAGTTTCTGTTTGAATTAATTCTGAATTATTCTCTGGAGGGGATATACACATAGTTTGTAATGTGTATATTAATGTGAATCCACATCGTTTGCAGAACAAACCCAGCTAGTAAAATTGTTCTTATATCAAATAATGGACATAAAGAATTCAATTATGTACGGCGGCGTATTAGGGCCACTACAAAATTTTATTTATCTTGTACGTACAAGATAGTATCTTGTACGTACAAGTTAATATCTTGTACGTACAAGATAATAACTTGTACGTACAAGATACTATCTTGTACGTACAAGATACTAAGTTGTACGAACAAGATACTAACTTGTACGTATAGTTACTATCTTGTACGTACAAGTTACTATCTTGTACGTACAACTTATAGTATCTTGTACGTACAAGATAGTATCTTGTACGTACAACTTAGTATCTTGAACATACAAGTTGAGTTGAACTGCTGTTCATCACCGCAGAATTGAGTCACCCGCCTGATATTTTTCGTAATTAAAGATAGTTGGTCTACTTTGCATTGCTTCAAGCACGATCACAGGTTTATTAACTTATTTGACAATTTTAAAAATATGAATATATTTTAATGAGAACAATATCTTTTTCACAATCGTAATTTGAAATTGCCGGATTATGAGTTGAAACCGTATAGTCACTTGCATTATTTTGAAACTGACACTGTATAGTTCCTTTCGAGAAAACTGTATAGTCGCTTGCATTATTTTGAAACTGACACTGTAAAGTTCCTTTCGAGAAAACTGTATAGTCGCTTGTTTTATAGATAAGATACATTTAGTGATAAAATGAATATGATACATCTCCGATGAATGATAAGTTTTATCTATTAAACAAATTCGTAATTTTCTTCAGTAATAAAAGTTAAATACTTCACAATGGTGCTATTATTGGAAATGTTTGAGCATTTATTTTACTTCAGAATAGTAGTATTGAAAATAATTAACTGCCTCCGAAAAAAATCCTAGGCAATATGCCCTAATTCGAATGAGTTACTGATTGCACAGACAACAAAAGCAAAACAAATTATTTCATAAGTGTTTTTGTGTTTATTAGACATATATACACACATCAATTATTGTCCAAATGATGATCATAGTAAATACTCTGTTATAAACATTTACATATATGTGGAAACTTATCACAGCATTACAACTCCACAACATATATTCTTTTCTCCCTTTGGCTTAAACAAAGTTTACGTAATATACGTATAGCTTCATGCGATGCCATTGTGACAGTAAACCAGCCACAGCCTTTAATACCGAGAGTTTCAACATTATACTATCTTGTACGTACAAGATACTAAGTTGTACGTACAAGATACTAAGTTGTACGTACAAGATACTATCTTGTACGTACAAGATACTAACTTGTACGTACAAGATACTAAGTTGTACGTACAAGATAATAACTTGTACGTACAAGATACTAAGTTGTACGTACAAGATAATATCTTGTACGTACAAGATAATAACTTGTACGTACAAGATGGTATCTTGTACGTACAAGATACTATCTTGTACGTACAAGATACTAAGTTGTACGTACAAGATACTAAGTTGTACGTACAAGATACTATCTTGTACGTACAAGATACTATCTTGTACGTACAAGATACTAACTTGTACGTACAAGATAATAACTTGTACGTACAAGATAAATAAAATTTTATAGTGGCCCTAATACGCCGCCGTAATTATGTAACTCGCTGTCCATTATTATGAGATCACTGTCCATTATTCCCCAAAATACGGACATTGTATGTTTAACATAAGAAAAAAAACCGCTGCTGTTTGGAAAACCAAACAAGTTAAAGAGACCAATCAAATTATCCAAATTTAACATGATTGATGTCCATGATGGCCACTGCTCCATAGAAAATATTCAATAGCCAAATTTAACATAATCGATGTTCTCTGCTCCAACAAAAATATTAAATAACCAAATCTAACATTATTAATGTCCACTGCTCCATCGAAAATATTAAATATCGAATTTAACATAATTGATGTTTGTTCACTGCTCCATTGAAAATATTAAATAGCCTAATTTAACATGATTGATATTCACTTCTCCATTGAAAATATGAAATATCCAAAATGATTTATGTTTACTGCTCCATCGGAAATATTAAATATCCAAATTTAAGATAATTGGTATTCACTAGTCCATCGAAAATATTACTTCCTTACCTCTGCCATAACCAATATCACAAGTTTTCTGTTAATATCACATGCGGAAAGTTGTGTTATTTCCCTATGAATTATTCTATTGCTTTCGTTCATCGATGACTCTTTCGTAAAATCTCACAATATTAGACCTTTTACCCCTTTGTCTTGTTTCATCTGTTCAGTGACACAAACATATTACTGTTGTTGTAGATAATGAATAGTTTGTTACATTTTTTTACAAATCTTTTTCTCTCGTCTCAGTCTCGTTAAAGGTATTACAACCCTTTGGAGCAGGCACGAACCAACAGGTTCTGTTTCTAGAGGTTTTGGGTCGCTTGTAAAATTTGTCTGCTATAGCTGTTACTGTTCTACAATTTAAAATAAAATCACTATTAAGAATCTTTAAACGTTATTAGTTACACAGTTTATTAGTGACCTAATTAAAACATACTAGGTATAAAAGACATCTACATTATATTTGTAAATGTACCGTATTTCCATGAACAACAATGGTCTACAACAATATCCAACATTTCCGATTACCCTCTCTAAACTGACAAGACAAGTCGCGCCCACATGTTATCAGACTAAACATGTTTCACCATATATCCATACAATATTACTTAAGCAATCAGACGTGATGTTTTAATCATATACATAGCATACGCATGGTCGATTATAAAAAAATGTGTTTGACCGTGTATAAATATGTATCTGAACCTTGTCCATGTTGACAAGTTTATTCGGACCTTGTCCATGTATACGTGTATCTGTACCTTATCCATATATACATGTGTATCTGGACCTGTTCATGTATACATGTGTATCTGGACCTGTCCATGTTGACAAGTTTATCCGAACCTTGTCCATGTATACATGTTTATCCGGACCTTGTCCATGTATACATGTTTATCCGGACCTTGTCCATGTATACATGTTTATCCAGACCTTGTCCATTATATATGTTTATCCAGACCTTGTCCATGTATACGTGTTTATCCAGACCTTGTCGATGTATACATGTTTATCCGGACCTTGTCCATGTATGCATGTTGATCCAGACCTTGTCCAGGTATACCTGTTTATCCGGACCTTGTCCATGTATACATGTTTATCCGGACCTTATCCACGTATACATGTTGATCCAGACCTTGTCCATGAATGCATGTTGGTCCAGACCTTGTCCATGTATGCATGTTGATCCAGACCTTGTCCATGTATACCTGTTTATCCGGACCTTGTCCATGTATACATGTTTATCCGGACCTTATCCACGTATACATGTTGATCCAGACCTTGTCCATGTATACATGTTTATCCGGACCTTGTCCATGTATACATGTTTATCCAGACCTTGTCCATGTATACATGTTTATCCAGACCTTGTCCATGTATACATGTTTATCCGGACCTTGTCCATGTATACATGTTTATCCGGACCTTGTCCATGTATACATGTTGATCCAGACCTTGTCCATGTATACGTGTTTATCCGGACCTTGTTCATGTATACATGTGTATCTGGACCTTGTCCATGTATACATGTAAGTTTATCCAGACCTTGTCCATGTATACGTGTTTATCCGGACCTTGTCCATGCATGTATATATGTGTATCTGGACCTTGTCCGTGTATACATGTTTATCGGACCTTGTCCATGTATACGTGTTTATCCGGACCTTGTCCATGTATATATGTTTATCCGGACCTTGTCCATGTATATATTTATTCGGACCTTGTCCATGTATACATGTTTATCCGGACCTTGTCCATGTATATATATTTATTCGGACCTTGTCCATGTATACATGTTTATCCGGACCTTGTCCATGTATATATGTTTATCCGGACCTTGTCCATGTATATATGTTTATCCGGACCTTGTCCATGTATACATGTGTATCTGGACCTTGTCCATGTATACGTGTTTATCCGGACCTTGTCCATGTATATATGTTTATCCGGACCTTGTCCATGTATACATGTTTATCCGGACCTTATCCATGTATACGTGTTTATCCGGACCTTGTCCATGTATACATATCTATCCGGACCTTGTCCATGTATACATGTTTATCAGGACCTTGTCCACGTATATATATTTATCCAGACCATGTCCATGTATACGTGTTTATCCGGACCTTGTCCATGTATACATGTAAGTTTACCCGGACCTTGTCCATGTATATATGTTTTCCAGACCTTGTCCATGTTTACATGTTTATCCGGACCTTGTCCATGTATACATGTTTATCCAGACCTTGTCCATGTATATATGTTTATCCAGACCTTGTTCATGTTTACATGTTTATCCGGACCATATCCATGTATACATGTTTATCCGGACCTTGTCCATGTATACATGTTTATCCGGACCTTGTCAATGTATACATGTTTATCCAGACCTTGTTCATGTTTACATGTTTATCCGGACCTTGTCCATGTATACATGTTTATCCGGACCTTGTCCATGTATACATGTTTATCCGGACCTTGTCCATGTATACATGTTTATCCGGACCTTGTCCATGTATACATGTGTATCTGGACCTTGTCCATGTATATATGTTTTCCAGACCTTGTCCATGTTTACATGTTTATCCGGACCTTGTCCATGTATACATGTTTATCCAGACCTTGTCCATGTATATATGTTTATCCGGACCTTGTCCATGTATATATGTTTATCCGGACCTTATCCGTGTATACATGTTTATCCGGACCTTGTCCATGTATATATGTTTATCCGGACCTTGTCCATGTATACATGTTTATCCGGACCTTGTCCATGTATACATGTTTATCTGGACCTTGTCCATGTATACATGTTTATCCGGACCTTGTCCATGTATACATGTTTATCTGGACCTTGTCCATGTATACATGTTTATCTGGACCTTGTCCATGTATACTTGTTTATCCAGACCTTGTCCATGTATACATGTTTATCTGGACCTTGTCCATGTATACATGTTTATCCAGACCTTGTCCATGTATATATGTTTATCTGGACCTTGTCCATGTATACATGTTTATCCAGACCTTGTCCATGTATACATGTTTATCTGGACCTTGTCCATGTATACATGTTTATCTGGACCTTGTCCATGTATACATGTTTATCTGGACCTTGTCCATGTATACATGTGTATCTGGACCTGTCCATGTATACATGTTTATCTGGACCTTGTCCATGTATACATGTTTATCTGGACCTTGTCCATGTATACATGTTTATCTGGACCTTGTCCATGTATACATGTTTATCCAAACCTTGTCCATGTATATATGTTTATCTGGACCTTGTCCATGTATACATGTTTATCCAGACCTTGTCCATGTATACATGTTTATCCAGACCTTGTCCATGTATACATGTTTATCCGGACCTTGTCCATGTATACATGTTTATCCGGACCTTGTCCATGTATACATGTTTATCTGGACCTTGTCCATGTATACATGTTTATCCAGACCTTGTCCATGTATACATGTTTATCCAGACCTTGTCCATGTATACATGTTTATCCAGACCTTGTCCATGTATACATGTTTATCTGGACCTTGTCCATGTATACATGTTTATCCGGACCTTGTCCATGTATATATGTTTATCCGGACCTTGTCCATGTATACATGTTTATCTGGACCTTGTCCATGTATACATGTTTATCTGGACCTTGTCCATGTATACATGTTTATCTGGACCTTGTCCATGTATACATGTTTATCCAGACCTTGTCCATGTATACGTGTTTATCCGGACCTTGTCCATGTATACATGTTTATCCGGACCTTGTCCATGTATACATGTTGATCCAGACCTTGTCCATGTATACATGTTTATCCGGACCTTGTCCATGTATACATGTTTATCTGGACCTTGTCCATGTATACATGTTTATCTGGACCTTGTCCATGTATACATGTTTATCCGGACCTTGTCCATGTATACATGTTTATCCAGACCTTGTCCATGTATACCTGTTTATCCGGACCTTGTCCATGTATACATGTTTATCCGGACCTTGTCCATGTATATATGTTTATCTGGACCTTGTCCATGTATACATGTTTATCCAGACCTTGTCCATGTATACATGTTTATCCAGACCTTGTCCATGTATACACATGTTTATCCGGACCTTGTCCATGTATACATGTTTATCCGGACCTTGTCCATGTATACATGTTGATACAGACCTTGTCCATGTATACGTGTTTATCCGGACCTTGTCCATGTATACATGTTTATCCGGACCTTGTCCATGTATATATGTTTATCCAGACCTTGTCCATGTATACATGTTTATCCGGACCTTGTCCATGTATACATGTTTATCCAGACCTTGTCCATGTATACATGTTTATCCAGACCTTGTCCATGTATACATGTTTATCCGGACCTTGTTCCATGTATACATGTAAGTTTATCCAGACCTTGTCCATGTATACGTGTTTATACGGACCTTGTCCATGCATGTATATATGTGTAACTGGACCTTGTCCGTCCTGTATACATGTTTATCGGACCTTGTCCATGTATACGTGTTTATCCGGACCTTGTCCATGTATATATGTTTATCCGGACCTTGTCCATGTATATATTTATTCGGACCTTGTCCATGTATACATGTTTATCCTAACCTTGTCCATGTATATATATTTATTCGGACCTTGTCCATGTATACATGTTTATCCGGACCTTGTCCATGTATATATGTTTATCCGGACCTTGTCCATGTATATATGTTTATCCGGACCTTGTTCATGTATACATGTGTATCTGGACCTTGTCCATGTATACGTGTTTATCCGGACCTTGTCCATGTATATATGTTTATCCGGACCTTGTCCATGTATACATGTTTATCCGGACCTTATCCATGTATACGTATTTATCCGGACCTTGTCCATGTATACATATCTATCCGGACCTTGTCCATGTATACATGTTTATCAGGACCTTGTCCACGTATATATATTTATCCAGACCATGTCCATGTATACGTGTTTATCCGGACCTTGTCCATGTATACATGTAAGTTTACCCGGACCTTGTCCATGTATATATGTTTTCCAGACCTTGTCCATGTTTACATGTTTTCCGGACCTTGTCCATGTATACATGTTTATCCAGACCTTGTCCATGTATATATGTTAATCTAGACCTTGTTCATGTTTACATGTTTATCCGGACCATATCCATGTATACATGTTTATCCGGACCTTGTCCATGTATACATGTTTATCCGGACCTTGTCAATGTATACATGTTTATCCAGACCTTGTTCATGTTTACATGTTTATCCGGACCATATCCATGTATACAAGTTTATCTGGACCTTGTCCATGTATACATGTACGTTTACCCGGACCTTGTCCATGTATATATGTTTTCCAGACCTTGTCCATGTTTACATGTTTATCCGGACCTTGTCCATGTATACATGTTTATCCAGACCTTGTCCATGTATATATGTTTATCCGGACCTTGTCCATGTATACATGTTTATCCGGACCTTGTCCATGTATACATGTTTATCCGGACCTTGTCCATGTATATATGTTTATCCGGACCTTATCCGTGTATACATGTTTATCCGGACCTTGTCCATGTATACATGTTTATCTGGACCTTGTCCATGTATACATGTTTATCTGGACCTTGTCCATGTATACATGTTTATCCAGACCTTGTCCATGTATACATGTTTATCCAGACCTTGTCCATGTATACATGTTTATCGGACCTTGTCCATGTATACATGTTTATCCAGACCTTGTCCATGTATATATGTTTATCTGGACCTTGTCCATGTATACATGTTTATCCAGACCTTGTCCATGTATACATGTTTATCTGGACCTTGTCCATGTATACATGTTTATCCAAACCTTGTCCATGTATATATGTTTATCTGGACCTTGTCCATGTATACATGTTTATCCAGACCTTGTCCATGTATACATGTTTATCCAGACCTTGTCCATGTATACATGTTTATCCGGACCTTGTCCATGTATATATGTTTATCTGGACCTTGTCCATGTATACATGTTTATCTGGACCTTGTCCATGTATACATGTTTATCCAGACCTTGTCCATGTATACATGTTTATCCAGACCTTGTCCATGTATACATGTTTATCTGGACCTTGTCCATGTATACATGTTTATCCAGACCTTGTCCATGTATATATGTTTATCCGGACCTTGTCCATGTATACATGTTTATCTGGACCTTGTCCATGTATACATGTGTATCTGGACCTTGTCCATGTATACATGTTTATCTGGACCTTGTCCATGTATACATGTTTATCTGGACCTTGTCCACGTATACATGTTTATCCAGACCTTGTCCATGTATACGTGTTTATCCGGACCTTGTCCATGTGTACATGTTTATCTGGACCTTATCCGTGTATACATGTTTATCTGGACCTTGTTCATGTATACATGTTTATCCAGACCTTGTCCATGTATATATGTTTATCTGGACCTTGTCCATGTATACATGTTTATCTGGACCTTATCCGTGTATACATGTTTATCTGGACCTTGTCCATGTATACATGTTTATCCAGACCTTGTCCATGTATACATGTTTATCCAGACCTTGTCCATGTATACATGTTTATCTGGACCTTGTCCATGTATACATGTTTATCCAGACCTTGTCCATGTATATATGTTTATCCGGACCTTGTCCATGTATACATGTTTATCTGGACCTTATCCGTGTATACATGTTTATCTGGACCTTGTCCATGTATACATGTTTATCCAGACCTTGTCCATGTATACATGTTTATCTGGACCTTGTCCATGTATACATGTTTATCTGGACCTTGTCCATGTATATATGTTTATCCGGACCTTGTCCATGTATATATGTTTATCCGGACCTTGTCCATGTATACATGTTTATCTGGACCTTGTCCATGTATACATGTGTATCTGGACCTTGTCCATGTATACATGTTTATCCAGACCTTGTCCATGTATATATGTTTATCCGGACCTTGTCCATGTATACATGTTTATCCAAACCTTGTCCATGTATATATGTTTATCTGGACCTTGTCCATGTATACATGTTTATACAAACCTTGTCCATGTATATATGTTTATCCAGACCTTGTCCATGTATACATGTTTATCCGGACCTTGTCCATGTATATATGTTTATCTGGACCTTGTCCATGTATACATGTTTATCTGGACCTTGTCCATGTATACATGTTTATCCAGACCTTGTCCATGTATACATGTTTATCCAGACCTTGTCCATGTATACATGTTTATCCGGACCTTGTCAATGTATACATGTTTATCCAGACCTTGTTCATGTTTACATGTTTATCCGGACCATATCCATGTATACATGTTTATCTGGACCTTGTCCATGTATGCATGTTTATCCGGACCTTGTCCATGTATACATGTAAGTTTATCTGGACCTTGTCCATGTATACATGTACGTTTACCCGGACCTTGTCCATGTATATATGTTTTCCAGACCTTGTCCATGTTTACATGTTTATCCGGACCTTGTCCATGTATACATGTTTATCCAGACCTTGTCCATGTATATATGTTTATCCGGACCTTGTCCATGTATATATGTTTATCCGGACCTTATCCGTGTATACATGTTTATCCGGACCTTGTCCATGTATATATGTTTATCCGGACCTTATCCGTGTATACATGTTTATCCGGACCTTGTCCATGTATACATGTTTATCTGGACCTTGTCCATGTATACATGTTTATCTGGACCTTGTCCATGTATACTTGTTTATCCAGACCTTGTCCATGTATACATGTTTATCTGGACCTTGTCCATGTATACATGTTTATCCAGACCTTGTCCATGTATATATGTTTATCTGGACCTTGTCCATGTATACATGTTTATCCAGACCTTGTCCATGTATACATGTTTATCTGGACCTTGTCCATGTATACATGTTTATCCAAACCTTGTCCATGTATATATGTTTATCTGGACCTTGTCCATGTATACATGTTTATCCAGACCTTGTCCATGTATACATGTTTATCAAGACCTTGTCCATGTATACATGTTTATCCGGACCTTGTCCATGTATATATGTTTATCTGGACCTTGTCCATGTATACATGTTTATCTGGACCTTGTCCATGTATACATGTGTATCTGGACCTTGTCCATGTATACATGTTTATCTGGACCTTGTCCATGTATACATGTTTATCTGGACCTTATCCGTGTATACATGTTTATCCAGACCTTGTCCATGTATACGTGTTTATCCGGACCTTGTCCATGTGTACATGTTTATCTGGACCTTATCCGTGTATACATGTTTATCTGGACCTTGTCCATGTATACATGTTTATCCAGACCTTGTCCATGTATATATGTTTATCTGGACCTTGTCCATGTATACATGTTGATCTGGACCTTATCCGTGTATACATGTTTATCCGGACCTTGTCCATGTATATATGTTTATCCGGACCTTGTCCATGTATACATGTTTATCTGGACCTTATCCGTGTATACATGTTTATCTGGACCTTGTCCATGTATACATGTTTATCCAGACCTTATCCGTGTATACATGTTTATCCAGACCTTGTCCATGTATACATGTTTATCTGGACCTTGTCCATGTATACATGTTGATCCAGACCTTGTCCATGTATACATGTTTATCCGGACCTTGTCCATGTATACATGTTTATCCGAACCTTGTCCATGTATACATGTTTATCTGGACCTTGTCCATGTATATATGTTTATCCAGACCTTGTCCATGTATACATGTTTATCCGGACCTTGTCCATGTATACATGTTTATCCGGACCTTGTCCATGTATACATGTTTATCTGGACCTTGTCCATGTATACATGTTTATCCAGACCTTGTCCATGTATACATGTTTATCTGGACCTTGTCCATGTATACATGTTTATCTGGACCTTGTCCATGTATACATGTTTATCTGGACCTTATCCGTGTATACATGTTTATCCGGACCTTGTCCATGTATATATGTTTATCTGGACCTTATCCGTGTATACATGTTTATCTGGACCTTGTCCATGTATACATGTTTATCTGGACCTTGTCCATGTATACATGTTTATCTGGACCTTGTCCATGTATACATGTTTATCTGGACCTTATCCGTGTATACATGTTTATCCAGACCTTGTCCATGTATACGTGTTTATCCGGACCTTGTCCATGTGTACATGTTTATCTGGACCTTATCCGTGTATACATGTTTATCTGGACCTTGTCCATGTATACATGTTTATCCAGACCTTGTCCATGTATATATGTTTATCTGGACCTTGTCCATGTATACATGTTTATCCAGACCTTGTCCATGTAAACATGTTTATCTGGACCTTGTCCATGTATACATGTTTATCCAAACCTTGTCCATGTATATATGTTTATCTGGACCTTGTCCATGTATACATGTTTATCCAGACCTTGTCCATGTATACATGTTTATCAAGACCTTGTCCATGTATACATGTTTATCCGGACCTTGTCCATGTATATATGTTTATCTGGACCTTGTCCATGTATACATGTTTATCTGGACCTTATCCGTGTATACATGTTTATCTGGACCTTGTCCATGTATACATGTTTATCCAGACCTTGTCCATGTATACATGTTTATCCAGACCTTGTCCATGTATACATGTTTATCTGGACCTTGTCCATGTATACATGTTTATCCAGACCTTGTCCATGTATACATGTTTATCCGGACCTTGTCCATGTATACATGTTTATCTGGACCTTATCCGTGTATACATGTTTATCTGGACCTTGTCCATGTATACATGTTTATCCAGACCTTGTCCATGTATACATGTTTATCTGGACCTCGTCCATGTATACATGTTTATCTGGACCTTGTCCATGTATATATGTTTATCCGGACCTTGTCCATGTATATATGTTTATCCGGACCTTGTCCATGTATACATGTTTATCTGGACCTTGTCCATGTATACATGTGTATCTCGACCTTGTCCATGTATACATGTTTATCCAGACCTTGTCCATGTATATATGTTTATCCGGACCTTGTCCATGTATACATGTTTATCCGGACCTTGTCCATGTATACATGTTTATCCGAACCTTGTCCATGTATACATGTTTATCTGGACCTTGTCCATGTATTTTATCACTTGTCCATGTATATGTTTATCCAGACCTTGTCCATGTATATATGTTTATCCGGACCTTGTCCATGTATACATGTTTATCTGGACCTTATCCGTGTATACATGTTTATCTGAACCTTGTCCATGTATACATGTTTATCCAGACATTGTCCATGTATACATGTTTATCTGGACCTTGTCCATGTATACATGTTTATCTGGACCTTATCCGTGTATACATGTTTATCCGGACCTTGTCCATGTATATATGTTTATCTGGACCTCATCCGTGTATACATGTTTATCTGGACCTTGTCCATGTATACATGTTTATCTGGACCTTGTCCATGTATACATGTTTATCTGGACCTTGTCCATGTATAAATGTGTATCTGGACCTTGTCCATGTATACTGGACCTTGTCCATGTATACATGTTTATCCAGACCTTGTCCATGTATACATGTTTATCCAGACCTTGTCCATGTATATATGTTTATCTGGACCTTATCCGTGTATACATGTTTATCTGGACCTTGTCCATGTATACATGTTTATCCGAACCTTGTCCATGTATACATGTTTATCCGGACCTTGTCCATGTATACATGTTTATCCGGACCTTGTCCATGTATACATGTTTATCTGGACCTTATCCGTGTATATATGTTTATCCGAACCTTGTCCATGTGTACATGTTTATCTGGACCTTATCCGTGAATACATGTTTATCTGGACATTGTCCATGTATATATGTTTATCTGGACCTTATCCGTGTATACATGTTTATCCAGACCTTGTCCATGTATACATGTTTATCCGGACCTTTTCCATGTATACATGTTTATCCGGACCTTATCCGTGTATACATGTTTATCTGGACCTCGTCCATGTATACGTGTTTATCTGGACCTTGTCCGTGTATACATGTTTATCTGGACCTTGTCCATGTATATATGTTTATCTGGACCTTATCCGTGTATACATGTTTATCTGGACCTTGTCCATGTATATATATTTATCCGGACCTTGTCCATGTATACATGTTTATCCGGACCTTGTCCATGTATACATGTTTATCTGGACCTTATCCGTGTATACATGTTTATCTGGACCTTGTCCATGTATACATGTTTATCCAGACCTTGTCCATGTATACATGTTTATCTGGACCTCGTCCATGTATACATGTTTATCTGGACCTTGTCCATGTATATATGTTTATCCGGACCTTGTCCATGTATATATGTTTATCCGGACCTTGTCCATGTATACATGTTTATCTGGACCTTGTCCATGTATACATGTGTATCTGGACCTTGTCCATGTATACATGTTTATCCAGACCTTGTCCATGTATATATGTTTATCCGGACCTTGTCCATGTATACATGTTTATCCGAACCTTGTCCATGTATACATGTTTATCTGGACCTTGTCCATGTATATATGTTTTCCAGACCTTGTCCATGTATATATGTTTATCCGGACCTTGTCCATGTATACATGTTTATCTGGACCTTATCCGTGTATACATGTTTACCTGAACCTTGTCCATGTATACATGTTTATCCAGACCTTGTCCATGTATACATGTTTATCTGGACCTTGTCCATGTATACATGTTTATCTGGACCTTATCCGTGTATACATGTTTATCCGGACCTTGTCCATGTATATATGTTTATCTGGACCTTATCCGTGTATACATGTTTATCTGGACCTTGTCCATGTATACATGTTTATCTGGACCTTGTCCATGTATACATGTTTATCTGGACCTTATCCGTGTATACATGTTTATCCGGACCTTGTCCATGTATATATGTTTATCCGGACCTTGTCCATGTATAAATGTGTATCTGGACCTTGTCCATGTATACATGTTTATCCGGACCTTGTCCATGTATACATGTTTATCCAGACCTTGTCCATGTATATATGTTTATCTGGACCTTATCCGTGTATACATGTTTATCTGGACCTTGTCCATGTATACATGTTTATCCGAACCTTGTCCATGTATACATGTTTATCCGGACCTTGTCCATGTATACATGTTTATCCGGACCTTGTCCATGTATACATGTTTATCTGGACCTTATCCGTGTATATATGTTTATCCGAACCTTGTCCATGTGTACATGTTTATCTGGACCTTATCCGTGAATACATGTTTATCTGGACATTGTCCATGTATATATGTTTATCTGGACCTTATCCGTGTATACATGTTTATCCAGACCTTGTCCATGTATACATGTTTATCCGGACCTTTTCCATGTATACATGTTTATCCGGACCTTATCCGTGTATACATGTTTATCTGGACCTCGTCCATGTATACGTGTTTATCTGGACCTTGTCCGTGTATACATGTTTATCTGGACCTTGTCCATGTATATATGTTTATCTGGACCTTATCCGTGTATACATGTTTATCTGGACCTTGTCCATGTATATATATTTATCCGGACCTTGTCCATGTATACATGTTTATCCGGACCTTGTCCATGTATACATGTTTATCTGGACCTTATCCGTGTATACATGTTTATCTGGACCTTGTCCATGTATATATGTTTATCTGGACCTTGTCCATGTATACATGTTTATCTGGACCTTGTCCATGTATATATGTTTATCCGGACCTTGTCCATGTATACATGTGTATCCGGACCTTGTCCATGTATACATGTTTATCTGGACCTTATCCGTGTATACATGTTTATCTGGACCTTGTCTATGTATATATGTTTATCTGGACCTTGTCCATGTATACATGTTTATCCGGACCTTGTCCATGTATATATGTTTATCCGGACCTTGTCCATGTATATATGTTTATCCGGACCTTGTCCATGTATACATGTTTATCTGGACCTTGTCCATGTATACATGTGTATCTGGACCTTGTCCATGTATATATGTTTATCCGGACCTTGTCCATGTATATATGTTTATCCGGACCTTATCCGTGTATACATGTTTATCCGGACCTTGTCCATGAATATAGAGGACCTGTCATGAGCTTCCCTTCATATTTGATTGATAATGCGAGTTTTGAGTTTTAAAAAAAATCGAAACGAGTATCATAAATCTAACATGAATCGAAACTCGTGATAGATTCTATATATCATATGACTAATATTTGCCTTTTCTTCTTCTCCTTTGGATTTTTCTGTCCGATTATCAATCAATCGATCAGTTAAGATTAGGACCGTATCACTAGAAAACAAAAGTCTGTCAATTACCAATTCACCGTAAAATATTGCGAGAAATAGCCAGTTTTATTTAAAGTATTAGTAGTGTCATTATGTACTTCTTTATCAAACCGTTACATGTAAATTATTTGTAACTGAAGCGGCGAATTTAATGCAAGGGAAAATGTAGAAATTTATCAATTATAAAATGTAGCATATAAGCGACTATACAAGCAACATTTTTTTTATATTGCGATGTTTTCGTGACGTCACATATTGATTTTGGCGCAAAAACACATTCCGGTTGTCGTCATGCAGAACTGCCGGACGCCGTTTTTCACCGCTTTGAACTTTTAATGTTTGATTAAGGAAATTTGAAAGATGTTTTCATCGATTTATCATGTTCAAATCGAAACAAGAAGGTGAGAATTGATACCGATTTTACGCACCGTTATGAATCTACCGATAAGTGCGGTGTCGTCCAATTCAGCATTTCGTAGTAAAATATAAAATAACAAAAGTAGTGAAAAGAAGGTCGTTTTCCACGCGTAGATAATGAAATGGTTTTATTGAATTGGAAAAGACGGGAGTCACACATGTATAATAAACATGTTTGTATGAGGTTCAAACACCTGTGAGCGCGCGCGCTACTCGAGTATTATCGTGTGAGCATGCGCGGGCATATCACCGCACAGGCCGCAACTCTTTAACCTGTCTTTCACTGCTGGTTGAATATCTGGCGTACAGGAACCTGCTAAGACAATTAATATTCATACTATAGTATGCTATCGTAATAGTATAAAGAAACATTCGTATATTGTTTACACTACTTATAATATTTACGGATATTTAGTGTGCTAATGTAGGTTTTGTGGAAATAAACCCAATTCACAACAGCCTGCTTGTACTAGTTATATTTTAACCCAGTATGTCAATCATTTATCACCTTTAATTCTATCTCCGAGTGGATTTAAGGCTTGGTCAGCTAGCAATCTATTTACAATGTGTGTCTATAAAGTTATTACAAGTGTAACATTTCATGTTTGGGATGGATGTATTCACGAAGACTTTGTCACATCGTGAATAATTTTATTTGTTAAACAGTATCTTATCACAAAGCTATTTAACAACAGATAACACATTGACAACGTTCATCAAAAAGATACACAAAATGTAATTACATTTTAAAGGTGCTCCACTGCTGACAAATGGTAATTTTTTTTCACTATCAAAAACAGGAGCAGACAATTTAGTATTTTCTTCAGTTACAAAAGTTACTTACTTTACACCATTACCAACATTGAAAAGTTTTGAGCTTCTAATTTTATTTCAAGTTAAAATATAAAAAATATTAATTGCACTCCGAAAAAATTCCGAGGCATTATATCCTATATGGAATGAAGTGCTGATTGCGCATGTACCAAAGGCAAAACAAATATTCTATATTATGTTTGTGGTTAATAAGACATATACATACACGATTTTAGACCAATATTGATCAAATGATGGAAATCATTTATGCTCTGTCGGCAAAAATCCGAAACTTGATGAAAACAATTAAGGTTAAAAGACAAGAATACAGGAATGTATCATATATATATATGTGTGTGTATTTCGGATTTATTAACATATAAACATTTCATTGAGTAATGCTAGGTTTACACTATGTTCCCGGCGGCCACGGCAGCCCCGTTTCGGGCCACCGTGGAAAAAACGTGGTGACCGCGAGACAACTTGAGACAACGCAGAAGGACGTGATAGACAAACGTGAGCGGTCGTGATTACCGTGGATGCCGTGCCAGATTTTTAAACTATCAAAAAATTTGCCACGGCAGTCACGGTACAGATGGTAAACGCCACAGGACGTCATAAAACGGGATTGACGTAACAAAACGTAACAATGCGTGCGAGGCCGTAACAAAACTTCTAGACGATCCGTGATGGAACGGGCAGCAAGCACGTTTCCCGAAATCTAACGGTGATTTCAAGTTTTGTGACGTTCTGTTGCGTTTTTTCCACGTTTTTTCACGGTTGATGCAGATTGGCTGCACGTTTTGTGAAGGTTTGTCAAGGTTTTGACGGCAAGCCAAGGTGGATGATAACCGTTTCGATACGTTCTGTCAAGGCACATCACGGCTTGTAGCGATTGAAAGCCCGACGTGATACGGCGTGTTACGTCTTATTACGGTCTTACGTTGCAACCAATATCTGATGAAGTATCATTGCCTGGCCTGGTACATATTTGCTACTTCATGGATTATTTGTATTATTAAATAGAAATAGTCATTATCAAACACATTAAAACCATCAAATTATACAAAAGCTATTATTGCAAAAGACAGATTAAGTGATTAACCATTACAGAAAAAAATGGCGTAAAAAACACTTGGCTATAATAATTATATATTTATACCAAATATAAATTTGTAATTAAAATGTGTTTGAAATGACATTTTCGGCAATAAATATTGTTTCATTTGCTTCAAAAAAAATCCCGGTATCAGACTTTCATCCCTAGTAAGCCTTGGCGGACCGTGAAAAACGTATCGGAGCTTGATCAAAACGTGTAAAACGTAGCAGACCTCATCAGATCGTAACAGGCCTGGTGAGAACGTAGTGGTATCCTTGATAGACCGTGCTAAAGCCGTAGTGTACCTTTAACCTCCCGGAACAGCACATTCCCGTATATCCACGGTCCATTACGTAATCCGTAAAAGACCGTGGCAAAACTTCACAAGACCTAGCTCAACTTGAATACAGAGACAAAAATAGCCAAAATTCCACGGCGCACCACGTTTCGGGCAAACGGGGCTACCGTGATCGCCGGGAACATAGTGTAAACCTAGCATAACAGGAGACCTCTTACTGTTTGAAGTTTGAGGCTGACTGATGTGCCGGCAACTTTGTGATTATTTTATTTCATGATCTATACAAAACCATTATCCCGGCGCTAGGTACCCCCCTCCAACTCTCTCTCTCTCTCTGGCCTTCGCATTTCATCTCACGTGGAGGAAGGTGGATTAATGTAGACGAGCCAACCCAACCGTCTGTTGTTTTAATAAATAATAACATTATGATGATATACGGTGTTCGCCACTATTACATAAGACACATGATATTGTGTTCGGAATATCCACACGCCGACTGTGTGTCCAAAAAATGTTCAGTTCAGGTTTACTTCATGCAGAAAGCGAAAATAAATAAAACAATAATTAATATAACTTTCGCAGCTGTTGCCTTATATAAGCAGTAAACAACCACCACACATCAGATATTAACTACTGAAGCCACAGGTGTATAGCAAAGAAATGGTGGATAGTTATTCGTAATTCGAATAACGAATAACTCAAACTTTACTTTGCTCAGGTGTGTTCATATCTTGGCTAATTGAGAGACAATCTTATACAGGTAAGATCCTGACCACATTTTAATTGATAATTTACATATACAAACACGTTCACATCAGAGGAGATGGTGGCAGTGACCTTTCAGGGTTTAGTAGCGGATACTGGGTAGTTAATGTGTCTACAAAAATTACCATCCGTGATGGATGTGGCAGAGTGGTTAAGGTGACCGACATTTTTTATTATTGTTGCGACCGAGCGATAAATACGTCGGAAATTTCACTTGTCGAGCACCTGTAGGATATGCATGGCTGGGACCTTTCCAAATAATATTCTTTATTCCTCAAAAATCCAAATTTGCTATGTCTTCCATTGGGCCTCGATTTTGAAAACACATTTGGGCAGTTGTCTGGTTCTGACCGTAGATCTATTTTTTTCGGGTAATCCAGTTTTATACACCACATAAATTCTGGATCGCATTTAAAAAAATCAACATGTGTGCTGTTTATTTTAAGAGCACGTTATTAAATTTTATGCATTTTCTACCATTTTGCCAAATAAGACACAAGTAATTATAATAAGTATACATTTTACAGAAAAGCATATTTATAACGAATTCAAGGTTATGATTTCTATTCCTAGTCGATATTCCCATAACATGTTTGTAATATATATACAGAAATATGTTTGTAGCAGGGCTTGTAAATAGTTTTGTGTTTCATGTGAATATATATCGTACCGTGGTCCTGTGCTAGCTGTAAGAGTGCGTGTGTATCTTGTACACGTGTAGCTGTCGTGAATAATATGTCATTGTATCGAGCGCCTGTGTTGTGTTCGTCTTCGTATTGGTCGATCGTGCATGTATTGTTATAGTCGGGTATATATAGGGGTGTTCTATCCATTTCATTGCGGTGTACTGAAGGATTGAGTTCCTGGACCTTATAGGTTTTAAATAGAGGTGGGTAATAGGTAGAGGATGGTAGGGTTGTAGGTGGGGTATGGAGGGGTTGTCGGGGGATATTTTGTAAATAGTCTCGTCGTTGTTGGGCCCTACGTCTTGTGTAATACATCGTTTAATATGTAATATGTCGTTATTAATAAATATTGTTACGTGTTAAAAGTATTTGTCTCGTTTTCCTTCACCAGCAAAAATCAAACAAAACCCTACGAACCTGGGTTGAAACACACCGGCAGTGTAACGTTGAAAATGGACCTCCGTTGAAAATTGACCTCGGGTCATTTTTCAACGCTGAAAACGGACCCCGAATGCCGTTGAAAATTGAACATGCCGTTGAAAATTGACAGCGTCTAGGGTCAATTCTCAACGGCAGGTCTGTTGAAAAATGACCGTTGAAAAATGACCTTGGCAAACTCTCAACGGATGGTCTGTTGAAAATGACCTTAGTACATTCGCATATATAGCGGTTGCACAAACATACTTCTCGAATTCTGTTATCGCAATTCCTAATAGAATAACATAATAGGTTTTGCGCGTTCCGTTTCAACATGCGTGCAAGTAATTGTATCATCTCTTTCATGTAATTCTGACTGGAACACGTATGAACAAGTTGTTCCTGTGTAATCAGAATCCGAAGAAGGATCCCTTTCCTTTATCCGTTTCTTAAGGGGTATGGAACGAGTGTCGTTGGTACTATGATTTTTCTGTGTAGAGTTCAAATTCATTTCTACCACAATAGGCGGTGTCTAAGGGTATCAGCTGTTGATTAACAATTTGTTTATAGCACATGTGGTATAAAACTTTGTGCGCATTCTGATTGGCTTACACGATGAACTGTGACCGAACTTCTTTTGCTTGGTGTCACGTCATCATTTGTCAACGTCATCAATAATCGAATGACGTCATACTATGTTGTGATCGCTGCTTGACGTCCAAACTGGTGTTGGAAAGCGTATGCGTCGTGATCGTTGTGTCAAAATACGTGACGTTTTCATACAGGTTAAATTGATCTTATGTACCAATAATACATCTTGACGGACATGAATTCCACTGAGGAGTTTCGTAGATTTAATGTCTATGAAACGAACTTTATCTTGATGGTAATGACATGATGATTATTTGGCGGGAAATAGACGATGCCGTGTCGTGCGAATGATTTTACATTTAAACATGTGGTCCGACATTGAATTTTTATTTTCTGGAAACAACTATAAAGATTTGAACTCAATAAGACGTTAGATGAGTATTATTTAATCCTAAAGATTTTCCAATTAGATATCGATGGATTCTTTATCAAACGATGACTTTTGAATACTAATTAGTGTCTTTTTGCTGATGAAAATATTACTAACACAGTTACACCTTTTTTGCTTATTTCGGTAAATATACGTTACCGTATCCCCGCCGAATACACGCCGTATTTATATCGGCTAAAAACGAATATGATTGTGGTCGAAACAGGTCACACTACTCGTGGTTGTTGAATATTGAATTTATTCTACACTCGTAAGTTATTTTTTTAAAAGTTACAAAAGACACTCGCTAAAGCTCGTGTCTTTTGTAACTTTAAAAAAATAACTCACTATAAATTCAATATTCAACAACCACTCATTGTGTAAACCTCTATTTATTCCCTGCAATACAAGAATACATGTATTATATACCTGCGTATGGATCGGTTATGTTGTGTTCTGCGTATGGTTGTGTTGTGTTTCTGCGTATGGTTGTGTTGTGTTGCTTTGTGTTGTGTTGCGTTGTGTTGTACTGTTGTTTTGTGGTTATGTGTTGTGTGTTGTTGTTGTTGTTGTGTGTTATTGTGTGATGTTCTGTTGTTTTTGTTGTGTGTTGTTTTGTGATGTGTTGATATGTGATGTTGTGTTGTGTTGTTGTTGGGTGGTGTTGTATTGTCGTTGCGTGGTTGTGTATTGTGGTGTTGTTGTGTTGTGTGATGTTTTGTTGTGATGTTGTGTTGTTGTGTGGTGTTGTGTGTTGTTGTGTTGTGTTGTGTTGTTAGTTGGTGTGATGCTGTGTTGTGTGATGCTGTGTGGTTGTGTGATGTTGTGGTGCCGTGTGTTGTGTTGTGTCGTTTTGTAAAAAACGAGTTTTTTGGGTCACATTTCAATGGGGTACATTTTCAACGGGTCGGTGTGAAAAGTGCGCTTAAAGTTCAGTTTTCAACGGTTTCGGGGTCATCTTTCAACGTTGGAAATTGACCCGAGGTCAGTTTTCAACGGGGGTCCATTTTCAACGTTACAACGTTACACCGGGTGTAGTTTGTAGTTATTAACAAACTGGGCCCGTCTCGCTCCTGTTACATGTTTATAATCAAGTGATTGTGTCGGTCACCAGATGTGTGATATAACAGTGGTTTACTGCACTTGACATGAACTAATGAGAGACATTGGTAATTACATAATATACTGTAATAGTAATATATAATGTAATAAAGATATAGTGAATGTCAGCCGTTATTAACTTACCTCTGGTGGTGAACGGCATATCACTGGTGCTTTACCTTTAACTTACTACTCAGTGTAACGTGACAGGGGTAGACTTCAAATTCTTTTATTACTTTAGTCTTTACAGCCCATCTGTACAAAAGACAACATTTTTACAGAGCAGGCACTGCACTAAAGCAGTGTAGAGAGGACAGGTTACATGTACACATGTATAATAAATACACAGTGAATGGACAGGTTTTTTTCCAGGCAATAATTTCTCCTTATTTGGTTAGCCTCGTAAATGTATTTACTTAACATAGACAAATCTTTCAAATTAGTTAAGCTTAGTAATTGTATCATTTTTAACACCGATGGCTTTTTTCCAATAATATAGTTTAATTCGTTTTGAACGAATATCATGGAAAGTTGGACCAAACAAAAAATGGTATTCATCTTAAATATCACCAGAGTTACAGATTATGCAAAACCGCTCATTTCTAACAATATTTCTATATCTTCCTGATTCAATATTTAGCGAGTGAGCTGATAATCTCAACCTATTAAGGGCAATTATATTACCCTTTGAAATATATTTACTCAAATAAAACTGTTATGATAATCCATCAACCAAATGTCTGTACAGTTGATATTTCGGAGAGTTTCTCTAGTAAAGAATACATACTTTGGAGCGCATTGTCAAAAATTCTTTGCTTATTATATGGTAAATCTACAGAAATATCTAAATTGTTTTGGTTTAACCATATATCATCAAGACCAAGTGAAAACAGTTTATCTTTCGCAAAAGTTACCCAATTAAAAACTCTTTTAAGTCTAGGCAAGAACATTAACTCCTGGTAAGCTGTACGTGGTAAACAATTACTATTATTCAGAAGTTAAAACCAGTACTTTATCACATAATAATACTGTGTATACACTAAAGGAAATCTACCTAATTCAAAATATATCATGGTATTACATGTAGAATTTTTAACACTTAAAATCTTTTTACAAAATTCCAGTTGTAATTTCTCAATCTCACTACCATTACTAGGTCCCCATACTTCAGATGAATAACGAAGTATGGCAATATAAATTCATCTTTTTTTACACTTTGACAGTAAAGCAAAGACTGCCTTTTGGCTGCCTTTCGGCCTTGAGCAGCAAGCTGTTTTAGTCTAATATTAAATTTATTATTATACTTGAAAACAAAAACCCAGGTAGGTAAACTGTTCCACTACCTCTAACGCCTTTCCATCAAAAAACCACACTTCATCATTTCGGAGGTGACCTCCATTTCTAAACACAAACAATTTTAGTTTTGTCAGTATTTACTGAGAGCTAAACATATTCAGCATATCTTGTAAATTTTTAACTGATTCAGCAGTTAGTACAAGATCATCTGCATACATCACGCTTTACTGAGCATTTCCACGCCCCACGCCGTAGTTATTACGATGCTCGGCATTCTAACGAACTTTTATTCTATTACACTGAATTGACGTAGTGGATAAAATGTATGAAAGTCTACCAAAACCCGTATGTATGCGTAGAAAAATAGGGAAAATACACATTCCTGTCGAGTGCCCTGACCAGGAATCGAAACCGGGTCTCCGGCGTGGAAAGAAGCATGCTGAGTGACAGAGACCGTATTTAACACTATATAAGTCACACCGACCCGCTCCTTTTACATATTTATAAAACTATAATAGTATACAGAAGTTATGTTGATATTTATAACGCAACGTATACCGTCACTCTAACCAGAAAAAAATGTGTAAACATATAGTTTTTTGTT